>NW_028121281.1:0-96444 GCF_965183815.1 Platalea leucorodia
CCCAGGGACCCCCCCCCGACACCCCTGGACCCCCCCAGCCCCGTTGGGACCCCCCCGACACCGCGGGGTGTCGTGTCCTGTCCCCCCCCCCCCGGGAGCCCCATTGCCCTCACTGGTGCCCCCTCCCTCGGGACCCCCGTGGGGGCGCCCCCCCCCCCCCCCCGGGAGCCCCATTGCCCTCACTGGTGCCCCCTCCCTCGGGACCCCCGTGGGCCCCCCCCCCCCCCCCCCCAGGCTCGGGCCGGCGGCAGCAGCAGCAGCAGCGGCGCCGGGAGCTGGAGGCCAAACGCCGGGGGGGGGGCCGCGGGGGGCCCCCCCCAGACCGGGACCCCCCAAACTGGGGGCGCGGAAACTCGACTGAGGGGGGGGAGGGGCGGGGGGGCGGGGCAATAAAAGCCTCGGAGGCGGCAGCGCCCGCGCGTGGTGGCGGCGGGCGGCGGGAGCGGTCACGTGGCGGGGCGGGCGCGTCACGTGGGAGGTCACGTGGCATCGCATGGCTGCCGGGAAGGGCGCGAGCGCCGCCCGGCGACGGAGGGAGGAGGTTGGGGGGGGGCGGGGGGGAACCGGAAACCCAAAGGGGGGGGAACCCAAGGGGGGGGGCGAGGAGCGGGGGGGGAACCCAAATGGGGGGGGACCCAGCGATCGTGGGGGGCACCCAAGGGGGGGGCGGGACCCAAGGAGGGGGGGGCACCTAAGGGGGGGAAGCCTGGGGGGGGGGGGAACACAAGGGGGGGGGGGAATCTAAGGGGGGACCCGAGGAGGGAGGGGGGAATCCAAGTGGGGGGGGACCCAAGGGCGGGGGGCACCCGGGGAGGGGGGACTCGGGCGAGGGGGGAGGCCGGGGGAGGAACACAAAGGGGGGGGGAACCTAAGGGAGGGGGCCGAGGAGGAAGGGGGAACCCAAGGGCAGGGGGGGCCGGACCCAAGTGGGGCCGGACCCAATGGGGGGGGGGGGTCCCAATGGGGGGGGGGGGGGTGTCCCAATGGGGGGGGACCCACGGGGGAGACCCAGCCCCCCCCCCCCCCCCCCCCCCCCCCCCAGGACCCGTCCGTGCGGCTGTCGAAGGCGCTGAGCTACGTCCTGCGCCACGGGGCCGCGGCCGTGGGGCTGCCCATGGGCCCGGGTGCGTGACCCCCCCCGGGACCCCCCCCAGACCCCCGGGGAGGGGCTCGGGGACCCCCCAAATTCCCCCCTTCCCCCCAGCTGCTCCCTGGGTCCCTCACGTGCCCCCCCCCCCCCCCCGACCCCCATGGCCTGGGACCCCCCCCAGCTGCCCCCTGCACCCCAAACCACCCCCGGGACCCCCCCCCCCCCCAATGCCCCTGGGACCCCCCAACTGCCCCCAGGACCCCCCCCCAACTGCCCCCTGGGACCCCCAACCACCCCCAGGACCCCCCCCCAATGCCCCTGGGACCCCCAGCCACCCCCGGGACCCCCCCCCCCCCCAATGCCCCTGGGACCCCCCCAATGCCCCTGGGACCCCCCAAATGCCTCCTGGGACCCCCAACCACCCCCGGGACCCCCCCCAATGCCCCTGGGACCCCCCAGCCACCCCGTGACCCCCCCCCCCAATGCCCCCGGGACCCCCCAACTGCCCCCTGGGCCCCCCCGCGGCCGGTGACGGGCTCGGGGGCGCAGACGGCTTTGCCGAGGGTGGGGGCCCTGCTGCGGCTGCCCGCGCTTCGCGGGGGGTCTCGGTGGAGGACGTGCGGCGGCTGGTGGCCGCGGACCCCAAGGGCCGCTTCGCCCTGCGCCCCCGACCCGCTGCGCATCCGCGCCAACCAGGGGCACTCCCTGCAGGTGGGGGGCCGGGGGGGGGCCCTGGGGGGGATTTGGGGGGCCCTGGGGGGGCTCTAGAGAGGGATCTGGGGGGATTTGGGGGGGCTCCAGAAGGGAGACTTGGAGGTTCCGGGGGATACGGGGGTCCCTGGGGGCTCCAGAGATGGATCCTGGGAGTCCCAAGGGGATTTGGGGTGCCTGGGGGGGCTCTAGAGAGGGATCTGGGGGTCCCAGGGGGAGCTGGGGGGGGGTCCCCCTGGAGGATTTGGGGGTCCCCAGAGTGCTCCTGAGAGGGGCTTGGGGGTCCCTGGGGTGCTCCAGGGGGGAATTTGGGGGGGTCCCAAAGGGGATTTGGGGTGCCTGGGGGGGGCTCGAGAGGGATCTTGGGGGTCCCGGGGGATCTGGGGGTCCCTAGGGGGCTCTAGAGGGGATCTGGGGCCCCTGGGGTCTCTAGAGAGGGGATCTTGGGGGGGGTCCCGGGGGGATTTGGAGTGCTCCGGGGGGATTCAGGGCCCCAGGGGGGCTCCGGAGAGGGAGCTGGGGGTCCCTGGGGGGCTCTAGAGATAGATCTTGGGGGTCCCACGGGGATCGCGAGGGATTTGGGGGGCTCCAGAGGGAGCTGGGGGTCGCGGGGGATTTGGGGTATCCACGGGGGGGCTCCAGAGGGGGATCTGGGCTGCCTGGGGGGGCTCCAGAGGGAGCTGGGGGTCGCAGGGGATCTGGGGGGGCTCCAGAGGGGGATCTGAGGGTCTCTAGAGATAGATCTTGGGGGTCCCACGGGGATTTGGGGGTCGCGGGGGATCTGGGGGGCTCCAGAGAGGGATCTGGGGGGATTTGGGGTGCCTGGGGGGCTCCAGAGGGGGATTTGGGGTGCCTGGGGGGCTCCAGAGGGGTAACTGGGGGGATTTGGGGTGCCTGGGGGGCTCCAGAGGGGGATCTGGGGTGCCTGGGGGGCTCCAGAGGGAGCTGGGGGTCGGGGGGTGTCTCCGGGCCCAGGTGCCGGCGCTGGAGCTGACGCCCCTGCGGACCCCCGCGGCGCTGCCCCCCACCCTGGCCCACGGCACCCGCCGCCGCCTCTGGGCCCCGATCCGCGCCGGGGGGCTGGCGCCCATGGGGCGCACCCACATCCACCTGGCGCCCGGCCTCCCCGGGGACCCCGCCGTGCGCAGCGGTGAGGACCCCGCCCCGCGCCCCGACCGGGGGTCCCGGCCTCCGGCCGCCCCTGACCCCCCCAAACCCGCAGGGATGAGGCCGGACTCGGAGATCGCCATCATCATCGACGGCCCCCGGGCGCTGGCGGGTGAGGGGGGACCCCGGGGGTCCCAGGGGTGCGGGACCCCGGCGTCGGGGTGACCCCCCCCCCCCGCAGAGGGGATCCCCTTTTTCCGCGCAGCCAACGGGGTGATCCTGACGCCGGGCGACGCCGCGGGGCGACTCCCCCCGAAATATTTCCTCCGCGTCCTCCAGCTGCGCCCGCACCGTGAGGACCCCGGAATTGGGGGGGCGGGGGCCGGGGTGGGGGGCACCCGGGCAGCCGAGACCCCACTGCCCCCCCCAAAAAAAGGGAGCCGGGCATCTGGGCCCCGTTGCCAAGGTAACAGCAAATTTATTGCCCCCCCCAGGGTGCCTGCTGCCACTGGAGGGGCCCTCGCACGAGGGTGAGGGGCCCTTGCACGAGGACGGGGGTGAGGGGCCCTCGCACGAGGACGGGGGTGAGGGGCCCTCGCACGAGAACGGAAGCCCCTCGCACGAGGGCCCTGGCGCCCGACGGAAGCCAATAAACCCTTCGCCGCCGTGACCGCTGTTCGCAAGCGTGGCACACGTGCCTTGCACGAGGGGAACGGTGCACAAGTGCTCGGGGCGGGGGGGGGGGAGAGCAGTGGGGGGGGGCCGAGGCGGGTGCTGACGTCACGGGGGGCCCCCCCGCCCCCGGAGCCCCCCCCCCGGCGGCCTCAGAGGGGCTCCTGCCCCCCCGTCAGCTTGTGGAAGAGGCGGAGGTCGAGGGGCTGCCCCGGCTGCCGCCCCCCCAGGCACAGGTACCCCCCCAGGAACTCGTGCAGCGCCTGGCACGGGGCCGACAGCACCCACAGCGCCAGCGTCACCTCCCCCTCCAGCTCCAGCGTCACCTGCGGGGACCCGGGGGGGACCCGGCGGCTCAGGGCGGGGGTCCGGGCCCCCCGCCGGGCCCCCAGCGCCTCCCAGTGCCCCCAGTACCTGCTGCGTGTCCCAGTTGATGTTCCACTGGCGCAGGGCGCTGTACCGCCAGGCGCGGGCGACGCTGCCGGTGCCGGGATCCAGCCGCAGCAGCCGGGAGGGGCCGACCCCCAGCACCTCGTCCCGGCGGCTGCCCTTGAACCTGCGCCGAGAACCGGCTCTCCCAGTGCCGCCCAGTAACACCCCCTCCCCTCCCAGTGCTGCCCACTAACACTCCCTCCCTTCCCTATGTTCCCCAGTCCCTCCCAGTGCTGCCCAGTAACATCCCCTCCCCTCCCAGTGCCTCCCAGTAACACTCCCTCCCCTCCCAGTGCCGCCCAGTAACACCCCAGTCTCTCCCAGTGCTGCCCAGTAACACCCCCTCCCTCCCTATGTTCCCCAGTGCTCCCCAACCCAGTCCCAGTGCCTCCCAGTAACCCCCCCATCCCCTCCCTGTGCTGCCCAGTGCCACCAGTCCCTCCCAGGTGCCTCCCAACCCAGTCCCCGTGCCTCCCAGTAACCCCCCATCCCCTCCCTGTGCTGCCCAGTGCCACCAGTCCCTCCCAGGTGCCTCCCAACCCAGTCCCCGTGCCTCCCAGTAACCCCCCATCCCCTCCCTGTGCTGCCCAGTGCCACCAGTCCCTCCCAGTCTCTCCCAGGTGCCTCCCAACCCAGTCCCAGTGCCTCCCAGTAACCCCCCCCCCCCCATCGCCTCCCAAAGCTGCCCAGTGCCACCAGTCCCTCCCAGTCTACGCCCAGCCCCTCCCAGTGACCCCCCAACCCTCCCTATGTTCCCCAGTCCCTCCCAGTGCTTCCCGACCCCTTCCCAGTGCCCCCAGTCCCTCCCAGCGCCCCCCGTACCGCACGAGGAAGTAGGCCAGGCCGAAGCCGGGCAGCGCCCGCCAGGCCTCCAGGAAGCGGAGCCGGGCCTGCGCCGGCGACAGCGCCCCCACGCGGTGGAGGACCTCCAGGATGCGGGGCACCAGCTGGGGCAGAGCGGGGGCAAAGCGTGGGGCGGGGGGCAAAGCGGGGGGCGGGGGCCCCCAGGATCCACAGGAGCAGCTGGGGGGAATGGGCTGGGAGGGGGCTATGGGGCAGGGGACCCCTGGGGCCGAAGGGGCTCCGTTACCTGCTTGGCCTTGACCTTGCGCTGGAAGCGGGGGGCCAGGAGCACGCGGGGGTCCGGGGGGGGGCGCTGGGGGGCCCCGGGGGCGCTGGCGGGCAGCGAGGGGCCCCCCCCGGGCTGCAGCCCCAGGACCCCCAGCACCCCCCGCGCCTCCGCCCCGAAGGAGGCGTCCGCCAGCGAGCGCCCGCGGGAGGCCAGGCGGCACCCGGCCACCCAGCGCGCGTACTGGGGGGCCTGGGGGGCACGGGGGGGGTCAGACCCCCGGGGACCCCCCAAACCCCCCGGGGATCCTCGAATCCCCCCGGGAACCCCTCAACCCACCCCCACCCCGGGACCCTCGAATCCCCCTGGGAGTCCTCAAAGCCCCAGGGACCCCCCCAAAACCCTTCTGGGACCCCCCCAAACCGCCCCGGGACCCTCAAATCCCCCTGGGAACCCCTCAACCCCCCCCCCCCCCCCGGGACCCTCGAATCCCCCTGGGACCCACCAAAACCCCTCTGGGACCCTCGAATCCCCCTGGGAACCCCCCAAAACCCCCCCTGGGACCCTCAAATCCCCCCTGGAACCCCTCAACCCCCCCCCGGGACCCTCGAATCCCCCTGGGACCCACCAAAACCCCCCCTGGGACCCTCGAATCCCCCTGGGAGTCCTCAAAGCCCCGGGGACCCCCCCAAAACCCTTCTGGGACCCCCCCAAACCGCCCCGGGACCCTCGAATCCCCCTGGGAGTCCTCAAAGCCCCGGGGACCCCCCAAAACCCTTCTGGGACCCCCCCAAGCCCCCCCTGAGACCCTCGAATCCCCCTGGGAACCCCCCAAAACCCCCCTGGGACCCTCAAATCCCCCCCGGAACCCCTCAACCCCCCCCCCCGGGACCCTCGAATCCCCCTGGGACCCACCAAAACCCCCCCTGGGACCCTCGAATCGCCCCGGGGACCCCCCAAAACCCCTCTGGGACCCTCAAATTACCCTGGGACCCCCCAAACCCCCTACCCCCCCCCGCCAGGACCCCCAAAACCCCTCCGGGGCCCTCAAATTACCCTGGGACCCCCCAAACCCCCTACCCCCCTGCCAGGACCCCCAAAACCCCTCTGGGACCCTCAAATTACCCTGGGACCCCTCAAACCCCCTGGGATCCCCCCCCAGGACCCCCCAAAACCCCTCTGGGACCCTCAAATTACCCTGGGACCCCCCAAACCCCCTACCCCCCCCCAGGACCCCAAAACCCCTCTGGGACCCTCAAATTACCCTGGGACCCCCCAAACCCCCTACCCCCCCGCCAGGACCCCCAAAACCCCTCTGGGGCCCTCAAATTACCCTGGGACCCCCCAAACCCCCTACCCCCCCGCCAGGACCCCCAAAACCCCTCTGGGACCCTCAAATTACCCTGGGACCCCTCAAACCCCCTGGGATCCCCCCCCAGGACCCCCCAAAACCCCTCTGGGACCCTCAAATTACCCTGGGACCCCCCAAACCCCCTACCCCCCCCCAGGACCCCAAAACCCCTCTGGGACCCTCAAATTACCCTGGGACCCCCCAAACCCCCTACCCCCCCGCCAGGACCCCCAAAACCCCTCTGGGACCCTCAAATTACCCTGGGACCCCCCAAACCCCCTACCCCCCCGCCAGGACCCCCAAAACCCCTCTGGGACCCTCAAATTACCCTGGGACCCCTCAAACCCCCTGGGATCCCCCCCCAGGACCCCCCAAAGTCCCAGGACACCCCTCCATCCCATTACCCCGTGGGTACTAGAGAGCCTGGGGGGTGAGGAGGGGGTGTCGGACCCCTTGGACCCCCCAGCCCCCCGTAGCCCCCCGCAGCCCCCCAGTTGCCCCGCTCACGTCGCGGCAGCGCAGCTGGATCTCGCTCATCCCCTCGGGTGCTGCCACCAGCAGTTTGATGCCAAACTTCTGCGCCCCCACGTCCACGTCGGGGGTCACCTCACAGCCTGGGGGCACCAGGAGGTCGGGGGGGACCCCAAAGGCACCCCCCCCCCGCCCCCCCCCCCCCCCCGATTTGGGGCCATGTGGAGATGGGTGGGGGCACCGAGGGGGGTCTTAGGGATGGGTTTTGGGGGTCTCAGGGGGATTTAGGAGTCCCAGGGGGGGTTCTTAGGTGTCCTGGGGGGTTTGGGGGGGTGTCCCAGGAGGGGTCTCGGGTCCCAGGAGGGGTTTGGGGGGGGTCTCAGGGGGATTTGGGGATCCTGGGGATCTTAGGTGTCCCAGGGGGGTTTGGGGGGGGTCCCAGGAGGGGTCTCAGGGGTCCAAGGAGGGGTTTGGGGGTCCCAGGGGGGTCTTAGGTGTTTCAGGAGAAGTTTGAGGAGGTCTCAGGGGGATTTGGGGATCCTGGGGGGTCTTAGGTGTCCTGGGGAGGTTTGGGGGAGTCCCAGGAGGGGTTTGGGGGAGTCTCAGGAGGGGTTTGGGGGTCCTGGGGGGGTCTTAGGTGTCCCAGGAGGGATTTGGGGGTCCCGGGGGGGGTCTTAGGTGTCTCAGGAGAAGTCTGGGGAGGTGTCAGGGGCATTTGGGGGTCCTGGGGGGTCTTAGGTGTCCCAGGAGACGGTTGGGGGGTCTCAGGGGGATTTGGGGATCCTGGGGGGTCTTAGGTTTGGGGCAAGTCTCAGGGGGATTTGGGGGTCCTGGGGGGACCTAGGTGTCCCGGGAGGGGATTTGGGTTCCCAGGGGGGTCTTAGGTGCCCCAGGAAGGGTTTGAGGGGGTCCTGGGGGGTCCTAGGTGTCCCGGGAGGGGTTTGGGGTTCCCAGGGGGGTCTTAGGTGCCCCAGGAAGGGTTTGAGGGGGTCCTGGGGGGTCCTAGGTGTCCCGGGAGGGGTTTGGGGTTCCCAGGGGGGTCTTAGGTGCCCTAGGAAGGGTTTGAGGGGGTCCTGGGGGGGTCTCAGGAGGGGTTTAGGGGGGGTTGGGGGGTCCCAGGGGGACCCAGAGGGTTTGGGGGTCTCACCCCGGAGGTTGACCTGCTGCAGGGGCTCCCCCGGGGTCGGGGGGCTGCGGCCGTACGACAGCGTCGTCTCCTTCAGCACGGCCCAGGTGGGGCGGAAGCCCCGCAGGGTCAGCTTGCGGGGCCTGGGGGGAGCCAGGCGTCGGGGGGGCCCCGGCGTGCGGCCCCCACCTCGCGGACCCCCGGGGACCCCGGCGTCGGGGGGGACCCCGGCGTGCGGCCCCCCCCGCCCCGCAGACCCCCGCGTTGGGGGGTACCTGTAGATCTCCAGCTCCTCTGCCAGCTCAGGGACGGTGGTGAGCTCCTCCTGGGACACCCGGCCCCAGTCACTCCCAGTACACTCCAGTATCTCCCAGTGGGGCCAGGGATTCCCCCCGTGCTCCCCAGTACCTCCCAACCCCCCCCCCCCCCCCCGTGGAGCCAAAGAGACCCCCACCCAGTTCTTCCCAGTGCTCTCCAGTCCCTCCCAGTCCCCCCATAGCTCCCAGTGCCTCTCAGTCCCCTGGTGTGGCCAGAGGAGCGCCCCCCCCCCAGTCCCTCCCAGTGCTCTCCAGTCCCTCCCAGTCACCCCAGTGTGGCCAGAGGACCCCCTTCCAGTCTCTCCCAGTCCCCCCTGGCGCGGCGAGTCCCCTCAGTCCTCCCCAGTTCCTCCCAGTGCTCTCCAGCCCTCCCAGTCCCCCCAGTCCCCCCCCAGAAAAGCCCCTCAGTGCCTCCCAGTCTCACCAGTGGGCTGGGGGTCTCGGCCTCCCCTCCCAGTTTCACCTCCAGGTTGCTGAGGGCGGCATCCAGGTCGTCCACCTCATCGCCCCCCCCGGCCTCGCCTGGCTCCCCGCTGCCCCCCACCTCGTCGATGTGGTACTGGGGGGCAATGGGGGGTCAGGGGGGCTGCGGGGGTCCAGATTGGGGTCCCCCAGGGCTGGGGGAGGGGGGGCAATTGGGGGTCCTGGAGAGGGATTTGGGGGTCCTGGGAGGAATTTAGGGACTGGGGCTGTCCTGGGGGCGTTTGGGGGTCCCAGGAGGCTTGGGGGGGACCTGTGGGTGTTTTGGGTGTCTGTGGGGGTCCAGGAAGGGTTGGTGGGGGGGTTCCAGGGGGTCTGAGGGGATGTTTGGAGGGGATGTGGGGGCCTGGGGGGGGGTCTACAGATGTTTTGGGGGGGTATGGAGAGGTCCAGGGGGGGCTCAAGGGTGTCTGCAGGGGTCTGGAAGGGGTACGTGGAGGTTTTGGGGGTCTGGGGGTTCCAGAGGGGATATGTAGGGGTTTGGGGGGATCCAGGGGTGTCTGTGGGGGATCCAAGGGGGTCTGTGGGGTTTTGGGGAGTCCGTGGGGATCCGGGGGGGGGTCTGGAGGGTCCCGGGGGGTGTTGGGGGGGCCCGTGGGTGTTTTGGGGTGCGGGGTGGGTACCTGCAGGGCAGCGAAGAGCATCATCTCCTCCTCGGTGCAGTCGATCTCCTCGGTCAGCAGAGCCCAGCGCGCCTGCTCGTACAGCAGGGCCAGGCGCAGCCTGTCCCGCTGGAGACGGGGGACAAGGGGGGATGTGGGGGGGACGTTGCGGGGGGTCGGGGGGTACCTGGGGGGTACTTAGGGACTTGGGGGGGTTGGGGTACCTGGGGGTCCCAGGGGGACACTTAGGGATGAGGGAGAGGGACCAGGGGGGACCTGGGGGCCCCGGGGGCCATCTGGGGGCCCCGGGGGGTATCTGGGGGCCCCGGGGGGCACTTGGGGTGTTTGGGGGGTGCTGCGGGGCAGTTCGGGGGGCCCGGGGGTACCTGGGGGTCGAGGTCGAGGAAGCAGTGGTACTTGAAGCGCAGCAGCAGCTCCTCGTCGTCGGCCACGTCCTGCTCCAGCAGCGAGCGCGAGGACTCCAGCCACCTGCAGCGGGTGCCTGATGCACTGCCCCACGGCTGCCCCCCATCTGCCCCACGGCCCCCCCCCATCTGCCCCACGCCCCCCCCCATCCGCCCCACGGCCCTGCCCTCCTCCTCCCCCCCCAACAGCCCCCCCTCTGCCCCACAGCCACCCCACGGCTGCCCCCCATCTGCCCCATGGCCCCCCCCCATCCGCCCCACGCCCCCCCCCATCCGCCCCACGGCCCTGCCCTCCTCCTCCCCCCCCCCAACAGCCCCCCCTCTGCCCCACAGCCACCCCATGGCTGCCCCCCCATCTGCCCCCCGGCCCCCCGTACCGTGCGTGCAGGCGGGTGCGGCGCAGCAGGGGGTTCCCGCGGGGGGGCCGGGGGGCGGCGATGGGGCCCAGCCCCCCCCGCGGGGCCACCAGCAGCCGGTAGCAGGCGGGGGGCAGGTGGGGGGGGGGCTCCGGCCACGGCCCCTCCTCTCCTGTTGGGGGGCACAAGCACGTGCACAGGATTTGCACGAGAGCCGGGGTGGGGCTTGCATGAGCATTGTGGGGATTTGCACGGGGGTTGTGCAAGGGCTCGCACAAGTGCCGGGGGGGCTTTGTGCAAGGGCATGCATGGGGCTTGCACGAGGGCCGCACTGGGGCCTCACACAAGGGAGCTCACAAGAGGACGGTGGGCTTGCACGCCTTGCACGGGGCTTGCAGGAGGCGGGCTCGCACAAGGGGAGGGGGGCCCAGCCGGCCCCTTGCACGCTCGCGCCCCTTCCCCTTGCACACTCACCGGGGGGCAGCCGGAGGTGGCTGAGATCAAAGTCTGGGGCCGGGGGGGCGGCGCTGCCCTTCCTCCTCTCCCCCCCCTCCTCCTCCTCCTCGGGCGGCCGCAGCAGCGACAGCTCCTCGGGGTGACGGATCCCTGCAACGCCCCCGTGTCACGCTGGGACCCCCACGGCCCCCAGCCCCCTCCGACGGCCTCAACCACCTCCAGACCCCCCCAGTGCTCCCCCAGCCCCTCCATGACCCTTTAGCCCCCTCCAATAGACCCCAAAGCCCCCCCCAGCCCCTCCAATGGACCCCAGACCCCTCCAATGGACCCCATTGCCCCCCAGACCCCCCCAGCCCCTCCAATGGACCCCATTGCCCCCCAGACCCCCCCAGCCCTTCCAATGGACCCCAATGCCCCCCAGACTCCCCCCCCCAGCCCCTCCAATGGACCCCACTGCCCCCCAGCCCCTCCCAATGGACCCCCAAAGCCCCCCCCAGCGCCTCCAATGCCCCCCAGACCCCTCCAATGACTCCCTCCAACCCCCCAATAGCCCTCAGACCCCTACAACAGACCCAAATCACCCCCCCAGCCCCTTCCAGTGCCCCCTCAGCCCCCTCCAATGGCCCCCCAGACCCCCCCCATCACCCCCAGCCCCCTCCAACGGACCCCTCCAACGGCCCCCCCAGCCCCCGGTCCCCACCGAGCAGGCGGCAGGCCTGGGCGACGCTGTGGGCCAGGGGCTGGGCGAAGGAGAGGCGCAGGCGCAGGCGGCGGCGGTTGGGCAGGCGCAGGCAGAGGGGTCGGTGTTGGGGGGTGAAGCGGAGCCGGGCGTCCCCCCCGACCCCCAGCGCGTCCAGGGTGCGCCCGGGGCGCAGGAGCCACTGCCGCCGCTGCGCCCACCACAGCGCGTGGTCCGACCAGTCCCGCCGCACCCCTGGGGGCAACCGGGGGGTTACGGGGGGATACGGGGTGCCACAGGTTGGCGAGGAGGCGCTGGAGCAGAGTTAGGGGTGCTGAAGAGGGTTATGGGGTGCTATAGGGTAGTTACAAGGCGCTAGAGTAGAGTCAGTGGGTGCTACAGGGGTTATGAGGCGCTAAGGGGGAGTTACAGGGTGCTAAGGGGGGATTTGGGGGAGTAAGGGGTGCTATAGGGGGCTACGGGGGTGCCAAGGGTGGATTAGGGGGTGATAAGGGAGGTTAAGGGGGGCTAAGGGGGGCTATAGGGTGCCAAGGGTGGATTAGGGGGTGATAAGGGAGGTTAAGGGGGGGCTATAGGGTGCTAAGGGTGGATTAGGGGGTGCTATACGGGGCTACGGGGGTGCCAAGGGTGGATTAGGGGGTGATAAGGGAGATTAAGGGGGGCTATAGGGTGCTAAGGGTGGATTAGGGGGTGCTATAGGGGGCTACGGGGGTGCCAAGGGTGGATTAGCGGGTGATAAGGGAGGTTAAGGGGGGCTAAGGGGGGCTGTAGGGTGCTAAGGGTGGATTAGGGGGTGCTATAGGGGGCTACGGGGGTGCCAAGGGTGGATTAGGGGGTGATAAGGGAGGTTAAGGGGGGCTATAGGGTGCTAAGGGTGGATTAGGGGGTGCTATAGGGGGCTACGGGGGTGCCAAGGGTGGATTAGGGGGTGATAAGGGAGGTTAAGGGGGGGCTATAGGGTGCCAAGGGTGGATTAGGGGGTGCTATAGGGGGCTACGGGGGTGCCAAGGGTGGATTAGGGGGTGATAAGGGAGGTTAAGGGGGTCTATAGGGTGCCAAGGGTGGATTAGGGGGTGCTATAGGGGGCTACGGGGGTGCCAAGGGTGGATTAGGGGGTGATAAAGGAGGTTAAGGGGGGCTATAGGGTGCCAAGGGTGGATTAGGGGGTGATAAGGGAGGTTAAGGGGGGCTATAGGGTGCTAAGGGTGGATTAGGGGGTGCTATAGGGTGCTATAGGGGTGCCAAGGGTGGATTAGGGGGTGATAAGGGAGGTTAAGGGGTGCTAAGGGGGGCTATAGGGTGCTAAGGGTGGATTAGGGGGTGCTATAGGGGGCTACGGGGGTGCCAAGGGTGGATTAGGGGGTGATAAGGGAGGTTAAGGGGGGCTAAGGGGGGCTGTAGGGTGCTAAGGGTGGATTAGGGGGTGCTATAGGGGGCTACGGGGGTGCCAAGGGTGGATTAGGGGGTGATAAAGGAGGTTAAGGGGGGCTAAGGGGTGCTATAGGGTGCTATAGGGGTGCCAAGGGTGGATTAGGGGGTGATAAGGGAGGTTAAGGGGTGCTAAGGGGGGCTATTGGGTGCTAAGGGGGGTTAGGGGGTGCTATAGGGGGTCCTGCTGTACCCCCAAACCAGAACGGGGGGGATCAGGGGGGACCCAGGCGTCCGAGCCCCGCAGCCGGGGCTATTTATATCCAGCGGTTCCCTTATCGCCCCGGCCAGGGGGTGACAGCGGGGTGACAGGGGCGGGGAGGGGTGGCACCGGGGGGTGACACGGAAGCAGGGGGACCCCCAGGACCAGCGATAAGCGCTGGGCCCCCCCGGGGCCGGATCCTGCCCCCGCCCGCCGCCACTCAGCACCGCGTGATGCCAGGACGCCTGGGTCCTTCCCTATGGGGCCGAGCGACGTGGGGCCCAGGTCCCTGGGTCCTTCCCCATGGGGCCCAGGGATGTGGGGCCCGGGTCCCTCCCTGTGGGGCTGAGGGATGTGGGGCCCGGGTCCCTGGGTCCCTCCCCGTGGGGCCGAGGGATGTGGGGCCCAGGCACCTGGGTCCCTCCCCATGGGGCCCAGGGATGTGGGGCCCAGGTCCCTCCCCGTAGGGCCGAGGGATGTGGGGCGCGCCGTGGGTCGCTCACCGACGGTCTCCACGATGAGGAGCATGAGGCCGCCGACATGCAGGTCCCCGGTGACGCGGAGAGCGAGGCTGCGGGGGGCCGCCGGGGGTCCGGGCGGCGCCGGGGGGCCGGCCTGCCCCACGGCGTCGCCCTCCTCCACCTCCACCTGCAGCTCGAAGGAGCCGTCGATGGCCTCCCCGCTTGCCGTCTTCAGCCCCGCCATCGCCCAACGCCCCAGTTCCCCGCCCGGACGCCCCGGTCCCTTCCCGCCCCGCCCCGCGGGGGGAAGGGGACCCCGCGCCACCCCGACCCCCCCACGGCCACCGCAAAGGAAGTCGAGGAGGGGAGGAGCCGCGGGGCCCGGACGCTGGGTGCCCTGCGCCATCGCGCCATGGCGCCCGCCGGCGCCTACGGGGCCCCGACGCCCAGGTCCCCGAGTGGGGAGACCCCCGCTCCCCTCCGGGCCGCGACCGGGTGCCCCCCAAGTAGCCCCCCACGACGCCGGGGGGGGGGGGGGCCCAGCGCCAGGGCTCCCCCTTTCCCACCCCCAGGGTGACCCAGGCGCCCGGGCCCCCGTTTCCCCCCCCCCGTAACCCCCACCCAGGGAGACCCAGGCATCCGGACCCCCCGTAACCCCCACAGAGGCCGGGCCTGGCAACTGCTCCGCTCTTTATTAGGGGTTGCGGCGCCCCACAACCGACACAAGACGGGGGGTGGGAGGGGCAGCACCCCCGGCCCCCCCGGGACCCCCCACAGCCGCGTCCCCGGGGGGTCGGGGGGTCCCCGGGGGGGACACGGGGGAGACGTCACCGGATGGCGATCAGCCCCACGTCCATCAGCTTCTGGATCTTCTGGGCGATGACGGGGTTCTTCAAGTGCCTGGTGGGGGACAGGGGGGTCAGCGGGGACGGGGACCCCCGCGGCTGCAGGGGGGGGGCGGCCCGAGGCAGCCCCTGCTACCCCCGACACAGCAGAGACACCCTGTCACACGTTGGTGTCACCCCGTGACACCTCTGATGTATGGGGGACAGGCTCCTCTGACACCCGATGAGGTGTTGGGGACACCCCGTGCCACGTCACGGACACCCGTGCCGGGGGATGTCACCTCCTGACTGCCCACGACAGTTCAGGGACACGCTCTGACATTTTTGGGAGACCCCGTGACATGTCGGGGACCCCCCGCCAGCTGCGGGAGGGCGCCGGGTGTCCCCGTGAAGACTCGGTGAGCGCTGTGGGGCAGCCGGTGCCACCCCGGGGAGGTGCTGGGGACCCCCCTGCCAGCTCCGGGTGTCCCCCTGAAGACTTGGCGAGTGCCACGGGGCGGCCAATAACACCCCGTAACACCTTGGGGACACTTCGTGACACCTCGGGGACAGTCGGTGGCACCTCAGGGACCCCTCACCAGCTCCAGGAGGGCTCCGGGTGTCCCCATAAAGGCTCTGAGCGCCGTGGGGTGGCCGATGACCCCCCTAACACCTCGGGGACACCTGGGGACCCCCAGTGACACCTCCGGGACAGCTGGTGACACCCTGAGGAGCCCCTGCTGGCTCCAGGAGGGGCCTGGGCGTCCCCTCGAAGACTCGGCGGGCGCCACAGAGCGGCGGATAACGCTCCGCGACGCCTCGGGGACCCCCAGGGACACCTCGGGGACACTCACTCGCTGAGGGCCTGGGGGTCCTTCTGCATCTGCTCGAGGATGAGGCGCATGGCGGGGTCGCTCATGATCTGCTGCACCTCGGGGTCAGCCATGGCGCGGCGCTTCACCTCCTCGGGGGTGTCCTGCCGGTTGTACTGCGCCAACAGGCAGCGCTGGTAGCCCTCCGCCGCCTCCTGGGGAGACAGGGCCGCAGGGGGTCAGCGGGGGCGGCGGGGGCCAGCGGGGGGGCGGGGGGGCTTCAGCCTCACCTTACAGGAGGCGTCGAGGTCAAGGGCGCGCTGGTAGACGTCCATGGCTTTGCTGTAATCCTTCATGGCCTCCAGCGCCGCCGCCTTCCGGGTGTAGCCCTTGACTGTGGGCAGAGGGACGGGCAGGGGAGGAGGAGAGGGGGTATGGAGGAGGAGGAAGGGGTACAGGCAGAGGAGGAGGAGGAAGGGGTACAGGCAGAGGAAGGGGGGGCCACCCCAAACCCAGCCCCGCGCACTCACTGAAGGAGGGCTCCAGGCGGATGCACTCCTCGCAGTCCTGGGGGGGAGAGCGGGGGGTCAGAGGCACCCCAGAACCCCCAAAGCAGCCCCCTGCACCCCCAAACCAGCCCCCCAGGACCCCCAGCCGACCCTGCACCCCCAAACCAGCCCCCCAGGACCCCCCCAAACCTTGAGGGCCAGAGGGAACTCGAGCAGCTTGGTGTAGCAGGCGGCGCGGTTGCTGTAGAGCCGAGCCTCGTTGGGGTTGCGGCGAATGGCCTCGCTGTAGTGCTTCATGGCCTGGGGGTAATCCCCTGGGGGGCCGCGACAGCGGGGGGTCACCGAGGATTTGGGGGGGCCCCTTCACCCCCCCCAAGACCCCCCCTTACCTCTCTGAAAACACTCGTTGCCTTTATTCTTCTCCTCCAGTGCCAGGTCGGGGTCGATGTACGCCAACCGCTCCTGCTCTTTTAAGATCTTCTCTGCCTGTAGCACCAAATTTGGGGTTCGGGGGGGTCCAGGGGGACTGCACCCCCTTTTTTGACCCCCCCCAAGCCCCCCCAAGTCACCTGCTGACACTTCTTGAGCACGTCAGGCGTGCGATGCTCAGCTAACGACTTATTGTAGAAGTTCACGGCGTCTTTGTACCGCTCCTCCCGCAGATACGAGTTCCCGATGCGAGCGTACGCCCTGTGGGGGTGAATTTTGGGGTATGGGGGGAGATTTGGGGGTGCTGGGGGGTGTACCCCCCTTTTTCAGCCCCCAAATCCCCCTGTACTCACTTAGCGATCTGCCTGTAGTCCTCCCGGTTCTCCCGCCCCACCTCAATGGCTTTTTCACACAGCTCTCTGCAGCGGTTGTAGTCGCCTGTCTCGAAGTAGACGGCTGTAGGGAAGGGGGAAACGGGGTTCAGGAGGATTTGGGGGGGCTCGGAGGATTTGGGGGGATCAGGGGATTTTGGGGGGCACTCGCCTGCCTGGTTGGTGACGTAGGTCATGTTGGTGGGGTCCAGCTCCTCGGCGCGGGTGTAGTGAGCCAGGGCAGTGGGGAACTCCTTCCGCTTGTAGGCAGCATTGCCCAGCTCCTTCTCCCGCTGCGCCTGGGGTTGGGGGGGGACGGGTCACCCCAAAATCCCCTCCGGCACTCCAAAACCTGCCCGGAACCCCCCCAGCACCCCAAAACCTGCCCTACGGAGTCACAGAAACACTTCCAGGGATGAGGCATCCGCAGCTTCTCCAGGCAGCCCCTTCCCGCACCTCACCACCCTCACAATGAAGGATTTCTTCCTTGTGTCCGATCTAAATCCGCCCTCTTCCCGTCTGCGGCCGTCCCCTGTCCCACTGCTCTGCTCCCTTGTAAAGTCCCCTCCCGCTTTCCCGCAGGCCCCCTCCGGACTGGAAGGCTGCCGTGAGGCCTCCCCGCCGTCTTCTCTTCCCCAGGCTGGACACCCCAGCGCTCAGCCTGCCCCCGCACAGAGGGGCTCCAGCCCCTCGGCGTCTTCGTGGCCTCTGGCCCCGCTCCGACAGGTCCGTGTCCCTACGCCGGGGGCCCCGGAGCTGGAGGCAGGGCTCCAGGTGGGGTCTCATGAGAAGGGAGCAGAGGGGGAGAATCCCCTCCCTCGCCCCGCTGGCCACGCCGCTTCTGACGCAGCCCAGGATTCGGGTGGCTTTCTGGGCTGGGAGCACGCATGCCCAGGTCACATCGAGCTTCTCATCAACCAAGGCCCCCAAGTCCTCCTCCTCCTCGGGGCTGCTCCAACCCGTTCTCGGCCCAGCCCGTGTTTGTGCGCGGGGTTGCCCCGGCCCGCGTGCAGCACCTCGCGCTCGGCCTTGTCGGGCTCCAGGAGGTTCGCAGGGGCTCACCCCTCCGGCCTGCCGAGGTCCCTCTGGGCGGCGGCCCTGCCCTCCCGCGCGTCGACCGCGCCACGCAGCTTGGCGTCGTCGGCAAACGTGCTCAATCCCGCCGTCTGCGTCGCCGACAGAGCTGTTAAACAGCGCCGGTCGCCGTACCAAGCCGAGGAACGCCGCTCCTCGCCGATCTCCACTTGGGCATCGAGCCACTGACCGCCAATCCCCGCCTGCGACCATCCAGCCGGTTCCTCGCCCACCGAGCAGCCCAGCTGTCGAATCCCTGTCTCCCCAGTTTAGAGACGAGGGTGTCGTGCGGGACAGTGTCCGATGCTTCGCGCAGCTCCGGGTAGAAGACATCAGTCGCTCTTTCCTTACCCACCAACGCTGTAGTCCCGTCGTAGGCGGCCACCAAATTTGTCAGGCCCAAGTTGCCCTTAGTGAAGCCACGCTGGCCGTCACCCATCGCCTCCTTGGTTTCCACGTGCCTCAGCACAGTTTCCAGGAGGATCTGCTCCGTGATCTTCCCGGCACAGAAGCGAGGCTGACTGGCCTGTACTTCCCCGGCTCCTCCTTTTTCCCCTTCTTAAAAATGGGGGTTACGTTTCCCCTTTTCCAGTCAGCGGGAGCTTCGCTGGTCCGCCACGACTTCTCAAATACGCCAGACAGTGGCTTAGCAGCTTTATCTGCCGCTTCCCTCGGGACCCACGGACGCGTGCACCTTCGGGGTCCTCCGATGGTCCTGAACCTGACCTCCTCCTGCAGCGGGCAGTTCTTTGCCCTCCCCGTCCCTGCCCTCACGCTCTGCGACCGGGACGCGGGGCCCCGAGCGCTCACCGGCGAAGAGCGAGGCAAACGCGTCCCCGAGTGCCCCGGCCCCCCGAGACCCCAGGCAGCCGGGCCACCACGCGCCCCCGTAACTCCTTCCCCTGGCAGGCAGCGCTGCCCAGCTCCTTCTCCCACTGCGCCCGGGGTTTGGGGGTCCGGTCACCCCAAAACGCCTCCCCAACCCCCCCTGGGTTCTGGGGGACCCCCCTCTCACCTCCTTCTTGTTTTCGGGGAGCTCCTCGGGCGGGGGGGGCTGGGCAGGGGGCTGGGGAGGGGGCGGGGGGGGTGGGGAAGGGGCCTCCTCCTCTTCTTCGGCCCCGCTCAGGTCCACCCCCAGCAGCACGCTCAGGGTCGTCATCACCCGGGGGTCCTGCAGCTTCCTGGGGGGACAGGCGGGGATTGGGGGGCTGCGCCCCAAAATCTGCACCCCAACCCCCCCCAGAGGGACTTGGTGTCCCCACACTCGCCCCAACATCCCCCAGCACCCCAAAACTGGCCCTAAGCCACCCCAGCACACAAAGAGTTGGGGTGAAGCCC
The DNA here is from genome assembly GCF_965183815.1 of Platalea leucorodia. Classification (NCBI taxonomy): domain Eukaryota; kingdom Metazoa; phylum Chordata; class Aves; order Pelecaniformes; family Threskiornithidae; genus Platalea; species Platalea leucorodia. Next base: position 18,814 of record NW_028121281.1, read on the forward strand.
CCCCAGCACCCCAAAAACTGCCCTGAACCCCCCCAGCCCTGCCTTATAGCCCTCCTAGCACCCCCAGATCCCCCACAGCACCTCAAAGCCCACCCCTAAACCCCCCAGCCCTGGCAATAATGCCCCCAGCACCCCAAAATGAGCCCTACCCCCCCCCACTCCTGTCCCAATGCCCCCCAGCACCCCAAAACCTGCCCCAAAGCCCCCACACTGACGTGCCCAGCTGGGCCGGGTGGCTGCGCAGCTGCTCCAGCAGCTGCCGGTACTCGGGGTCCCCCAGCAGCGCCCGGGTTCGGGGGTCTGCCTCCAGCCGCCCGTACAGGTCTGGCACGCTGAAGGGGTTCAGCAGCTTCCGCTCTGGGGGATAGGAGGCACGGGGGGGGCGTCAGGGACCCCCCCGAACCCCCTTGTACCCTCCTCAGGGACCCCAGACCCTCTCAGGAACCACCCCAGCCCCATTCTGGCACCCCAAAACCTCTCCGCACCCCCTCCCAGGGAGACCCCAAACCTCCTCGGAGCCCCCTAAAACCTCTCAGGGACCCGAAACCCCTTCCCTGGGACCCCAAAATCTGTCAGGCTCCCCCCCCGGTCCCCCCTGGGACCCCCAAGCACCCCCACCAGCTGGGCATCCACCCCACTCAGCCCTTCCAGCCCCCTCTTTCCCAGGCCCCCCCTCCCTGGCCCCGCAGCCCCCCAAATCCTGCCCCGTACCGGCCAGTCGTGCCTCCACCCCCCTCAGCCCCTCCTTCAGCTGCGCGTTGCCCGGTTCGTGCTTCAGCCCCTCCTCGTAAGCCGCCTTGGCCTCCTCGAAGCGATGCAGGAACTCCAGCGCCGCCGCCTTGCGCGAGTACCCCTGGGTTCGGGGGGACGCAAGGTGAGCCCCCCGCCGCCCACGCGGCACAGGGCGCCCGTGGGTGCTCCCCCACCCACCTTGGCCCAGTCGGGGCGCAGCTCCAGGGTGCGGCAGGCGTCGGCCAGGGCGCGGGCGTAGTCGCCCTGACGGGCGTAGGCAGCCGAGCGGTTGCTGAAGAGGACGTGGTTGTGGCCGTCCAGGGCGATGGCGGCCGTGTAATGGCGCAGGGCCCCCGCCACGTCCCCCGCCGCCAGCGCCCGGTTCCCCCGCTCCTTCAGCTCCTGTGCCTGTGGGGCGGGGAGGAGGAGGAGGAGAGGGCGAGGAAGGGGAGGGGGGAAAGGTGAGAGGAAGACGAAGGGCCACAAGGAGGAGGAAGGCGTGAAGAAGAGGAGGGGCGTGTGCATAAGGAAGGTGTGAGGGAGAGGAAGAGCCACGAGGAAGATGAAGGCGCACAAGGAGGAGAAAGGTGCGAGGAACGGGAGGCACGAGGAGGAGGACGGGGTGTGAGGAAGAGAAGGGGCATGAAGAAGGCAGGGGCGACGAGGTGGAGGAGAGGGGGTGAGGAAGAGGAAGGGAGAAAGGTGGGAAAAAGGAGACCACGAGGAGGAGGAAGGTGCAATGGAGAGGAGGAGAAGGCGGGGGGGCAAGAGGAGGAAAGAAGATGTGAGGAAGAGAGGAGGGATGCGTGGAAAACACGAAGGAGCATGAGGAAGAGGATGAAAAAGGTGGCAGGCCATGAGGAGGAGGGGCACGAGCATGGGAAGTCAGGAGGAGGGTGCGAGGAAGATGAGGAGCACGAGAGGCATGAGGAAGGCAAGAGGATGAGGGGATGCAAGGAGGGAAGGAGGCACAAGGAGAAGGAAAGTGAACGAGCACAAGAGGGAGGAAGGTGCGAAGAAAAGGAGGGTGGGGGGCACGGAGGGGGGTGAGGAAGAGGAGGGGCCAGAGAAGAAAAAAAGGGGGGGGGCAGGATGACGAGAAGGACGTGAGGAAAATGAAGGGGGCCCCAATCCCCCTCAAGGCCCCCCCAGCCCCGCTCCGGGACCCCAAACCCCCTCAGGGCTCCCCAAGACACCACTGGGCCCCCCGACCCCTCAGAGACTCCCAGGCCCCTCAAAACCACGCGGAACCCCTCAGGAAACCCTCCGATCCCCTCTCAGGGCCCCCCCGCCCCGCTCCGGGACCCCGACCCCCCTCAGGAACCCCCCGATCCCCTCTCAGGGCCCCCCCCCGCCCCGCTCCAGGACCCCCAACTCCCCTCAGGAGCCTCCCGATCCCCTCTCAGGGCCCCCCCGCCCCGCTCCAGGACTCCAACTCCCCTCAGGAACCCCCCGATCCCCTCTCAGGGCCCCCCCCGCCCCGCTCCGGGACCCCGACCCCCCTCAGGAACCCCCCGATCCCCTCTCAGGGTCCCCCCGCCCCGCTCCGGGACCCCAACTCCCCTCAGGAGCCTCCCGATCCCCTCTCAGGGTCCCCCCCGCCCCGCTCCGGGACCCCCAACTCCCCTCAGGAACCCCCCGATCCCCTCTCAGGGCCCCCCCGCCCCGCTCCGGGACCCCAACTCCCCTCAGGAGCCTCCCGATCCCCTCTCAGGGTCCCCCCCTCAGGGCCTCCCCGACCCCCCCCCAGCCCCGCTCCGAGATCCCGGGACCCCGAGCCCCCTCGGGGCCCCCCCGGCCCCTCTCCGCTTCCCCCCGGGACCCCCAGGCCCCCGCCCACCTCCTCCATGGCGGCCCGGTCCGGCCCCGCTCCGCTCCGCTCCCGCCGCTAACGCGCCGCCTTCTGGAAGCTGCTAGAAGCCTCGCGCCCCGCCCACCCGCGCCCCATTGGCCGCCGGCCCCGCCCGACCGCCCCCGCGCGCACTTCCATTGGTCGCCGGCTGCGGCGCCGCCTTTCCATTGGCCGACGGGATAAGCGGTGCCCGCCTCCCTCCAGCCCCGCCTCCCCGGCGGAAGCCGGCGGCAGAGCCCACCCCCGCGCGCCGATTGGCCGCCACGGCCGGCGCTGGCCGCCCATTGGCGGGGCCCCTCTCTCCCTTCTGGAATTTTCCACCTCTTCCATTGGCTGCGCACAGTGCCAATCACGGGGGGGGGGCGGACGGGGACGCGGGCGGGAGTGCGCCGCCTGGCGGCGCGGAGGCCTCGCTGCCACACGTGTCTGCCCGGTAGGCGAGGGGCGGGGCTTACGCTAAGGGGGCGGGGCTTGCATCGAAGGGGAGGGGCTTGCACCGAAGGGGCGGGGCGTGCACGGAGACCCCCAGGCCGCCCCGATGGAGGGAGGGGCCGGGGGGGGGGGGGGAAACGTGTGACCTCGGTGCGACCCCCGGTGCGACCCCTCCCCCTCCCCTGACCTTCCCGCGACCCCCATGTGACCCCCTCCGCCCCCCCCGCCCTCGTGCAGGCCTCGTGCACCCCCCGCGTGGCCCCCGCCCATCCCGTGGGGGTGCGGGGGAGGGGCCCAGCGCGGCAGGGCCCTCGCACACGCGTGTGCCCCCCGCCATTGCACACGCGTGTGCACCCCCCCCGTCGCTCACGCGTGCGGCCCCCCTTGCACACGCGTGTGTGCACCCCCCCCGTCGCTCACGCGTGCGGCCCCCCCTTGCACACGCGTGTGTGCACCCCCCCGTCGCTCACGCGTGCGGCCCCCCCTTGCACACGCGTGTGTGCACCCCCCCCGTCGCTCACGCGTGCGGCCCCCCTTGCACACGCGTGTGTGCACCCCCCCGTCGCTCACGCGTGCGGCCCCCCTTGCACACGCGTGTGCACCCCCCGTCGCTCACGCGTGCGGCCCCCCTTGCACACGCGTGTGCATCCCCCGTCGCTCACGCGTGCGGCCCCCCTTGCACACGCGTGTGCACCCCCCGTCGCTCACGCGTGCGGCCCCCCTTGCACACGCGTGTGCACCCCCCGTCGCTCACGCGTGCGGCCCCCCTTGCACACGCATGTGTGCACCCCCCCGTCGCTCACGCGTGCGGCCCCCCTTGCACACGCATGTGCACCCCCCGTCGCTCACGCGTGCGGCCCCCCCTTGCACATGCATGTGCACCCCCCGTCGCTCACGCGTGCGGCCCCCCCCTTGCACACGCGTGTGCACCCCCCATCGCTCACGCGTGCGGCCCCCCCTTGCACACACGCGTGTGCATCCCCCGTCGCTCACGCGTGCGGCCCCCCTTGCACACGCGTGTGTGCACCCCCCGTCGCTCACGCGTGCGGCCCCCCTTGCACACACGTGTGCACCCCCCTGTCGCTCACGCGTGCGGCCCCCCTTGCACACGCGTGTGCACGCGCAGGGGTCGCGGGCGGCCGGGAAGGAGGCGCCGGCAGGAAAAGGAGCCGCTGGGTTTATTGGGGGGAGGGCGCCCCTCGGCCCTTTGGGGTCGCTTTTTCCTGATTTTGGTCCTTTTCCCCCCATTCCCACGGCGGGGGGCGGGGGGAGGGGTGAAGGCACCTCGCGGGGGGAGGGGGGCACTTCGGTGGGCGCGGGGGGGGGGGCTGGGCCCCCCCAACGCCGGGGCCCCCCCCCCCCCAGGGTCCCTCGTCCAGGTCCGGGCGCCGGGGTCCTCCCGGGGGTCGCAGGCGTTGGGGGGGTCCTGGCGCCGGGCTCCTCGCCCCCAAACCCGCCGTTTCTCCCCCCAAAAAGCAGCGGCGCCGAAAAGACACCTTAAAAAAAGCCAGAATGCCCCAAAAAGGGAGGTGGGGGAGGGGCAGGGGGACCCCTCCTCCCCAAAACCCCAGGGGGAGCCCCCCAAATGTCCTCAAAGCGGGGGGGGTCCCCCCCGCCGTGTCCCCGGGGGTCGGTCCTCCGCACAGGGGGGGTCCCAGAAAGAGCCCCCCCGCCCTCAGGACCCCGCTCCCCCGCCGCGGGGCACCCGCCCCCCCCGGTACCCCCGGGCGCCGGGGGGGGGGCAGCGGGGGGGGGCGGGGGGGGCGGCAGCGGGGGCGGGGGGGGGGAAGACGGTGCGGATGCCGCCCTCCTCGGGGGGCCGCAGGGGCCGCAGGGGCAGCCCCCCCCCGCCAATCTTGGGGGGCGGGGGGGGAGCCCCCCCACCCCCCCGCCTCCTCCTCCGCCACCACCCCCCCAGGACCCCCAGGACCACCCCAGCCGCCGCCGCCGCCGCCCCCCCCGCCGCCGCCGCCGGGGGTAGCGCGGGGGGGGGCGTCCCTCGGCGGAGGGGGGTCCCGGCGACGCGGCGGGGGTCTCGCCGCCAGCACGGGCCTGGGCGCAGAGCGGGGGGCTGGCGGCGCCGGGGGGGTCGAGGGCAGACAGACAGACGCGGTACGCGGCGCGCGGCTGTAGGGCCGTCACCACGTACTCCCCCCGCTCCCCCCGCACCAGCGTCTCCGTCACCGCTCCCCCCCCCCGGCCGCAGCCAACTCAGCCGCAAGGATGCGCCGGCGGGGGCCGGGGGCCACCGGACCCTCAGAGACCCCCCCGGTGCCGCCTGCACCCACAGGCCGCCCGTCGACGCTGGGACCCCCGGTGCCGCCGCCGCCGCGGTGCCCGGTGCCGCCGCCATGATGCCGGGCGACGCCGCCATGACGCCCGGCGAGGCCGCCACAACGCCGGGCGAGGCCGCGGCGGCGCCCGGCGCGGCGGGGGGATCGCAAGCATCCATCTCCCCCCTCAGCTCCCCCACCGCCAGCCCCCGCAGCCGCGCCGGCGCCTGGCACAGCAGCCCCTTGACCTCCAGCCCCCGCGGCGCCCGCCGGCGCAGCCAGTCCCGCAGCCAGGCCAGGTTGCAGCCGCAGAACCAGGGGTTGTTCCGCAGCCCCAGGTGGCTCAGGCTCCCCAGGTCGTCGAACAGCCCCCGCGGCAGCGTCGTCAGGTTGTTGTCCGACAGATCCAGCCGCTCCAGCGACCGCATCCGCGCCAGGGCGCCGGCGGGGACGTGGCTGATGGCGTTGGCGGCCAGGGACAGGCGGCGAAGGCGGGCGCGGGGGAGGTTGGCCGGCGGCGCCGCTAACGCGTTCCGCCCTAACGAGAGCTCGCTGAGGTTGACCAAGCGGCTGAAGGTGTCGTCCGCCATCCGCTGGTTGGCCAACAGGTTCCCGTCCAGCACCAAGCGCCGAAGCGCCGGCAGACCCTCGAAGGCACGGAGGGGGATGGTGTGAATCCGGTTGTCGTCCAACCGCAGCTCCTCCAGCGCCGGCGGTAACCCCGGCGGGACGCTGCTGAGGTGGTTCCGGGATAGGAACAGTAACCGCAAGCGGCGATTTTCGGCAAAGGCGTCTTCTTCGATGCCGGCGGCCGAGACGGAGTTGTCGTCCAGGTGCAGGCGCTCCAGCAGCGGCGCTCGCGCCAGCGCCCGTCGGCAGAGCCCGCGGACGTTATTCTCCTGGAGGTGCAGCTCCCGCAGCGCCGGCGGCAAATACGCCGGCAACTGCTCCAAGGCGTTGGCGTAGAGATATAAAACTTTCAACGCCGATAAGTGGCCCAAACGTGCCGGGATGCCGGCGTCGCCGATCCGGTTGTTTTGGAGGAAGAGGGTGGTAGCGCCGGGGGGGAGACCCTCGGGAACGGCCGTCAGTCCCCGGTCATTGCAGTAGACGCGGCCCCCGGCGCAGCGGCAGACGGTGGGACAGGCGGCGGCGGTGACGGTGACGACGGCGATGGCGGTGACGGCGGTCAGGAGCGCGGAGGGGAAAGGGGGGGGGCTCCCCCCCCGCCGGGCGGCCAGGGCGAAGGCCGTCAGGGCCCAGGTGGGGGGAGGGAGGGGGAGGAGGAGGAGGAGGGGGAGGAGGGGGGGGAGGGGGGGGCCATGGGGGGAGGGGGGGTCCTGCTGGGGGGTGGGAGGGAAAGCGGGGGGGGCAGGGACTCAGGCGTCTGGGTGCTGCACCCCCCAGGGACCCCGTGCATGGGGCAGGGACCCCCCAGCACCCTCCAGCCTCCCCCCACTGTGGGGGACCCAGGGGTCTGGGCATGGTACCCCCCGCTATCTGTAGGGTAGGGACCCCCCCCCCCATCTATAGGGTAGGGGGACCCCCCACTATCTATAGGGTAGGGGACGCCCCCCACTATCTATAGGGTAGGGGGACCCCCCCCACTATCTGTAGGGTAGGGACCCCCCCCACTATCTATAGGGTAGGGACCCCCCAGCCCCCCCCCAGGGACCCGGGCGCCCGGGCGTGGTGGGGGCGGGGCCCTACCTGGGTCCTCCGCCCGCTGCGAGGGTCCCCGGTCCTTGTGCGAGAGGTCCTGGTGCGACGGGGTCCTGGTGCGAGGCCGCTGCTACCGGCTGCGGTGCTCCATGGCCCCCCCCCCGCCGGGGGGGCCGCTGTGGGGGGAGGGGGTGGTGAGCGGGGGGGGGTCCTCGTGTGGCGCACGCCCTCGTGCGACCCCCGTCCTCGTGTGACGCCCTCGTGCGACGCCCGCCAGGACCCAGGCGTCTGGGCCCCTGCCCTCCCCTCCCCTGGGTGCTGATTACCAGCGCTACTAACGAACCGCCCCTAATTAGCGGCAGCTCGTTAGGGGCCCCTCGTGCCCCAGGGTCGCCCTTGCATCAGCCCCGGCCTCGCACGAGGGCCTCGCACGAGGAGTCACGTGACCCGTCCCCAGGAGGGGACCCAGGCCTCCGGGTGATGCCCCCCCAGCTCAGCCCCCCCCATTTACCCCCCCCAGCTCAGCCCCCCCTATTTACCCACCCCAGCTCATTTACCCCCCCATTTACCCCCCCAGCTCAGCCCCCCCCATTTACCCCTCCATTTACCCCCCATTTGCCCCCCCCAGCTCAGCCCCCCCCCATTTGCCCCCCCCATTTACCCCCCCCCCCCATTTGCCCCCCCCATCGCCCCGACGCCCGGGCCCCTCCCCGGGCCGGAGCATCCCTGGGTGCTGGGGGGGGGTGGTGGTGGGAGGATTTGGGGGGCTCCGGGAGGGGCTGGGGGGGGCAGAGAGGTTTTGGGGGGCCCGGGAGGGGGTCTCATGGAGGGGGGGGTCGCTTCCCTGCACGCCTGGGTCCCCCCCGGCCGCCCGGGTCCCTCCCCCCGGCTGGAGCATCCCTGGGTACCGGGGGGGTTTGGGGGGCTGCGGGGCGGGGCGGGAGGGATTGGGGGGGCCAGGGGGGGTCTCATGGGGGGGTCAGGTCCCCGGACGCCTGGTTCCCTTCCCCTCCCCCCGTCCCGGACGCCTGGGCCCCTCCCCCCGGCTGGAGCATCCCGGTACGGGGGGGGGGGGGGGGGGGGGTTGAAGGCGGTTTCGGGGGGCTCCGGGGGGGTCAGGGGGATTTGGGGGGGGTCTCATGGAGGGGGGGGGTCGCTCCGGTGGCACCGGGAGGGGGGATGGGCCCAGCTCCCGGCCGTCCGGGTCCCTCCCGCGGGCTGGAGCATCCCTGGGTACCGGGGCGGCGGGGGGGGGGCGGGGACGGGGATGCGGGGGGGGGGGGGGGATGGGGGGGGCTTTTGCGGGGTGCCGGGGGGGCGGGGGTGGGCCGAGGGCGGAGGGGGGCCCTTACCGGGGTCGGTACCGGCGGCGCGGTCGGGCCCGGTGCTGGCGGCGGCGGCTGCGGGCGTGGGAAGGCGGCGGAGGGGGGGGGGGCAGCGCCGCCTCCCGGTGCGCGGGGCCCGGGGGGGCCGGGGGGGGGTAAATCCGGAGGGAGGCCGGGGCCGAGAGCCCCCTCCCCCCCGGCCGCCGGCCCCCCCCCCGAGCGCCTGGGCCCCCCCGGTCCCTGCGGGGGGTCGCACATGTGGCATCGCCGGGGCCTCGCACAAGAGCTCGCACGAGCGTTTGCACGAAGGCTGGCACAGGCCGCCGCGGGGGGCACGGGGCTGCTGCGGCACGGGGAGGTCGAGGGGCACGGGGGGACCCTGGTGCCCCACGGCGTGCTGCGCACAGGGGCGGCCTCTCACGGGGACAGGGCTTGCACGAGGACACCCCTTGCACAAGGACCCCCTCACACGAGGGGTCTCAGTCTGCCCCACCCACCCCTGCGGGTCCCTGCGAGTGACTTCAGCAAGGGGGGGGGGGGCAGGGGGAATTTGGGGGTCTCCAGGGCCGGTTTGGGGTCCTGGGGGGTCCGACAACGTGTCGCACGCGCGCGTGGCAGGAGTGGGTTGTGCTCCACAGTCTCTTGGGGCAGGATGAGGCCCTGGGCTGTTGCCCCCCTGTCCCCTGGGGGTGTCCCGAGTGACCCATGCCCCCCGGGTGCCCCCCCACCCCCATTTACCCCCCCAACTGCCCCTTGGGGGTCCCAAGTACCCTCCCCGGTCCCATACCGCCCCTCCCCAGGCCCCAACTGCCCCATGGGGGGGTCCCAACTGCCCCCCCCCCCCCCATACTGCCCCTCCTTGGGCCCCAACCACCCCTCAGGGGGTCCCAAGTGCCCCCCTGCCCCTCCCCGCCCCATCTCCCCCTCCCCGAGTCCCCCAAGACCCAAACGTCTGCATCCCCCCCACCCCCCCAAATAAACGCGCACAGGGAGTGGGGCCGCATCTTTATTGGGGGGGGCGGAGGGGGGGCTCGTGCGAGGCCGCACAAGGGCCCACAGGGTCCGTGTGAGGCCCGTGCCAGGGCTGCACGAGGCTGCGTGAGGCCACGCGAGGCTGCACGAGGCTGCGTGAGGCCCCGCGCGAAGCCCCGGCGCGACCTCGGGGAGCTGCACCGGGCCCGTGCGAGGCGCCGCCGGCCTCGTGCGAGGTCTCGTGCGAGGCGAGAGCTCACTTGTAGAGGATGTCGTAGTGGCCGGGACGGTAGAGGAGGCAGACGCGGGGCTGGGAGCCCTCGGGGAAGACGTGGGGGTTGGTGGCGCCGCCCTCCCCCCGGTCCATGTATTCCACCAGGATGGAGACGTGCAAGGCTCGTGCGAGGGCGATGATGTGGATGTGGTCGCTCTCCTTGCACATGGGTTCTACCTCCTGTAAGGGGAAACGGGAGTCAGGGGGGCTGCGCGAGGGGCACGAGAGGGCACCGGGGGCAGGCGAGGGCACTTGGAGGCCGTGCAAGGGCGCGCAAAGCCGTGCGAGGCTGGGCAAAGCTGCGGGAGGGACGTGCACGGAGGATCAGAGGGCATGCTAGGGCCGTGGGAGGCCGTGCAAAGCCGTGCAAGGCTGTAAAAGGCCACGCAAGGGCAGTGCGAAGCTGTGCAAGGCCGTGTAAATCTGCGGGATGGCTGCGCAAGGGCCGCTAGAGGCTGCGTGAAGCTGCGCAAAGGCCATCAGAAGCCGTACGAAGCCGTGCAAGGGCAGCGTGAGATCGTGCAAGACCACGCAAGGGCCATCGGAGGCCGTGCAAGGCTGCGTGGTGTCGCAGAAGGGCCGCAAGAGACCACGCGAGGACCACCTGAAGCTGCGTGAGCGCGCCGGGAGCTGGCCCGAGACCCACGCACGGGCAGCGCGAGTCTGCACGAGGCTCGTGTGAGGCCACGCAAAGCCACGCAAGGCTGCGTGATGCCATCCGGGGGCCCTGGGATGTGACGCGAGACCGTGCAAGGGCAGTTTGAGGCCGTGCAAGTTTGCACAAGGCTGCGAGACACCACGTAAAGGCCACAGGAGACCCCGCAAGGACCACACAGAGCTGCGCGAGGGTGCCGGGAGGTGGCACGAGGCCTGGGCGAGACCTGCGCGAGGCCGTGCAAATCCGTGCAAAGCCATACGAAGCTGCAAGACGCCACAAAAGAGACCCCGCCAGGACCACGGGAAGCCACGCAGGGGCCCCAGAAGCCGACGCGAGACCCGTGCGAGGCCGTGCAAGGCTGCACGATGCCACTCAAGGGCCACAAGAGACCAGGCGAGGACCGAGCGGAGCCGTGCGAGGCTGCTGGGAGGCGGTGCGTGGCCCGCGCAAGGCCCTGACCTGCTGGCAGAACTCCTTGATGCTGCGGCCGCCCTCCAGGAACTGCTCGAAGAAGCGGTGGTGGCGCTGGAGGCAGCCGGAGGTCAGCAGGCGCAGGTAGACCACCAGGTAGTCGGAGGTGCTGGGCTCGTTGAAGGCCGCCAGCAGCTCTGGCAGTGGCACGCGGCGCTCCACCCGCTCGATCAGCTCCATGAACTGCCGGGCACACGTGCGTCAGGGGGGCACACGTGCGTCAGGGGGGCACACGTGGGGTTACATGCACTGTCACGGAGGCACATGTGCCATCGGGGGGTCACAGACAGGGTCACATGCACCATCACAGGGGCACACATGAGGTCACACGTGCTGTCACGGGGCCATACACGGGGTTACACGCACCCTCATGGGGTCACAGGGACCCTCGTGGTCACACACGGGGTCGCAGGTGCCATGTCCCCCGGTGTCCCTGTGTCCCACGTCCCCCCCGTGTCCCCATGCCCCCCCCACGTCCCCGTGTCCGCACCGTGTTGTGGAAGTCCTCGATGGTGAACTCGGTGAAGCCCTGCGCCACCAGCTCCTCCTTGCTGCGGGCGGAGACCTCCTTGAACCTGGGGAGGGGACACCCAGGCGTCTGGGGGGGAACTCGGGCCTCCGGGGCGGGGAGGGGGCAAGGGCGACCCAGGGGGCTTGGGGACACACCCAGGGGGGACCCCAGCATCTGGAGGGGGACCCAGGCATCTGTGTAGGGGACCTGGGGGGGCCAAGAGAGACCCAGGGGGCTTGGGGGGGGACACCCGAGGGGACCCCAGCATCCCAGGGGGGACCCAGGCATCTGGGTGGGGGACCTGGAGGGGCCAAGAGGTACCCAGGGGGCTCAGGGGGGGGGACACCCAGGTGTCTGGGGGTGGGGGGGGACTTGGGCACCTGGGGTGGGGAGGGGGCAAGGGTGACCCAGGGGGCTTTAGGGGGCACACCCGGGGGGACCTCAGCATCCCAAGTGGGACCCAGGCATCTGGGTGGGGGACCTGGGGGGCCAAGAGGGACCCAGGGGGCTTGCGGGGGACCCCCTGGCATCTCGGGGGGGACCCAGGCATCTCAGGGGGGTCCCCGGCTGTGGCGCACCGCTGCAGCTCCTGGCCGTCCTCCAGCAGAGCCTCCAGGTGGGCGAAGCCGAAGGCTCGGTAGAAGCAGTTCCCGTCCGGCCGCGTCTTCCGGATGTAGGAATACTTCTGGAGCAGGTCCTGGGGGGGGGGGGACGGTCAGATGGGGGGGACATGGGGACAGCCCGGGGGACGTGGAGCCCATTAAAGCTCCCAGTCCCATACCGATACCCTTTAAAGGCTCCCAGCGCCACCCCAGAGGGGCTCCCAGTGCCAAACTAGTGATCTTTAAAGGCTCCCAGTCCCATACTGGTACCTTAAAGGTGCTCCCAGTCCCATACGGGCACCTACCTTGATCTTCTGCTGGTAGATGTGGTCGTCCTCGGCGTACTCCTTGTACAGCACTGCCAGCTCCAGCCGCTCTGACACCAGCGGGTTCTGCACCGCAATCTGCACCCCGGGGAGGGGGTCAGGATTGAGGGGACCCCCCCTAAGGGGGAGCGGAGCAGTTTGGGGACCCCCCCCCTAGGGAGGCCGGGGGGGGGGGCGTCGGGGGGTTTCTCACCTCTTGCTGGATCCGGTCCTGCTGCGCCATGATGGCCTCATCGTAGGCCAGGCAGTTCACGCCTTTGGGGGGGGATATTGGGGTTCGGGGGGGTCCCAATTTCATAGGGGCCCCCCCGGCCTCTTCACCGTCCCATGGGTTTGGGGGACTGGGGTGGGCACCCCCAAAATGGGTCCTGGGGAAGGGTGGCTGGTGGCAGGACCCTGGGGAGATGCCTCTTGGGGGGGTGACTGGGGTGCTATGGGGGGAGACTACAGGGGTCTTGGGGTGCTGTAGGGACCCTATGGGTGGTACTGGGGCCCTGGGGGGGCCTATGGTGGTATCAGAGCTCTATAGGGGGCCTATAGAGGGGTACTGGGGTGTATGGGGGGCCTGTGGGGGGGACTGGGGTGCTGCGGGGGGCTATAGAGGATATTGAGGTGCTGGGGGGGGCTATGGGGGTACCGGGGTGCTATAAGCGGCATTGGGGTGCTGTGGGAGCCCTATAGCGGTACGAGGGTGCTACGAAGCTGCCATGGGGTGACCATGGGGGTACTGGGGTGCTACGGGGGGGCTTTAGGGGAGCCCAGAGAGGTACCGGAGAACCGCGGGGGTGCCGGGGGGGGCTATAAGGGCATGGGGGGCCCCATGGGGGGGAACCGGGCCGCAGCGCAGGGTCCCCCGTCGGGCGCTGGGGAGTCCCGGTCCGGGGGTCCTTGGGGGGGTGCGGGAACGCAGGGGAGCAACCGGCGGAACGGCCGCAGGGGGGTCCCGGCCAGGGCCCGTCGGTACCGTCAGCGTCGCCGCCGAGCGACTCCGGCTTCTGCTGAGGCTCCTCCGCCGCCATCATCCGCCGCAGCCCCGACCCGCGCAGCGCTTCCGGGCCACCGGCTGCCGCCAGCAGCGCTTCCGGGTCAACCACCGCCCCGCCGGAAGGGCGCCCGGCCCCAGCAACCGCCTCCGCCAATCCCGGGGACTGGCCCGCCCCTAGCAACGGTCCGCGTGGGCGGGAGGCCCCGCCCCTGACGAGCCCCGCCCCCAGAGACCACCCGACAGGGGAATGGCCCCGCCCCTAGCGACAGGCCCCGCCCCTGGAGACGGCCGGGTACGGGAACGGCCCCGCCCCTAGCGACAGGCCCCGCCCCTGGAGACCGCCCAGCACGGGAACAGCCCCGCCCCTAGCGACAGGCCCCGCCCCTGGAGACGGCCCGGCACGGAAACGGCACCGCCCCTAGCGACAGTCCCCGCCCCTGGAGACGGCCCGCTACGGGAGCGGCACCGCCCCTAGCGACAGGCCCCGCCCCTGGAGACGGCCGGGTACGGGAGCGGCCCCGCCCCTAGCGACAGGCCCCGCCCCTGGAGACCGCCCAGCACGGGAACAGCCCCGCCCCTAGCGACAGGCCCCGCCCCTGGCGACGGCCCGGTACGGGAACGTCCCCGCCCCTACCGACAGGCCCCGCCCCTGGAGACGGCCCGCTACGGGAACGTCCCCGCCCCTACCGACAGGCCCCGCCCCTGGAGACGGCCGGGTACGGGAGCGGCACCGCCCCTACCGACAGGCCCCGCCCCTGGAGACGGCCCGCTACGGGAGCGGCCCCGCCCCTACCGACAGGCCCCGCCCCTGGAGGCCGCCCAGCACGGGAACGGCCCCGCCCCTAGCGACAGGCCCCGCCCCTGGAGACCGCCCAGCACGGGAACGGCCCCGCCCCTAGCGACAGGCCCCGCCCCTGGAGACGGCCCGGTACGGGAACGTCCCCGCCCCTACCGACAGGCCCCGCCCCTGGAGACGGCCGGGTACGGGAGCGGCCCCGCCCCTAGCGACAGGCCCCGCCCCTGGAGACGGCCCGCTACGGGAGCGGCCCCGTCCCTACCGACAGGCCCCGCCCCTGGAGACGGCCGGGTACGGGAGAGGCCCCGCCCCTAGCGACAGGCCCCGCCCCTGGAGACGGCCCGGTACGGGAGCGGCCCCGCCCCTAGCGACAGGCCCCGCCCCTGGAGACGGCCCGGTACGGGAGCGGCCCCGCCCCTAGCGACAGGCCCCGCCCCTGGAGACGGCCCGGTACGGGAACGGCACCGCCCCTACCGACAGGCCCCGCCCCTGGAGACGGCCCGGTACGGGAGCGGCCCCGCCCCTAGCGACAGGCCCCGCCCCTGGAGACGGCCCGCTACGGGAGCGGCGGTCGGGGCTGCCCGGAGCCGGGGCCGCGCCGGGCCGGGGCCGGCGGCGGGGGCTGCCCGTAGCTGCGGCAGGGGCTCCGCAGGGTTGCGGTGCGTCAGCGGGCGGGGGAACGGTGCCCCCGCAGGGTCAGAAAGGGGGGACGGCGCTCGGGGCTTCCGGTCGGCCATGTTGGCTCCGCGGGGCATGCCGGGAGCTGTAGTTTTAGCGGCCGCGGCTGGTCGCGCATGCGCGGTGGCGGCCGCCTCCTCGACGCTGCCGGTACCGGCGCTGCGGGACGATGCCGCTGCGCTCGGTGCTGCCGCCGGTAAGGGAACGCCGCTCCCAGCCCCACGGGCGCGCTCCCGGCGGGCGCCGGTGCCGCCGCTGGGCCCCGGGCGTTACCGCAGCGTGGCGGCGCGCCGGGCGCGGCTCCCGGGGGCGGGTGAGGGCCGGGAGCACCGGGGAGGGACCCAGAGCTGACGGAAGGGAGCAGGGGAAGGCGGCGGGCACCCCCGGGCGCTCCCCAACTCGCTCGAGCTCCCCCGAGCCTCCCCTGCCGCCTGCCCGGTAGCCCCAGGTGGCCCCGAGCCCTGCCGCGAAGGCCACAAACCGGCCCTCGAGCGGCGCCGGTGCCGTTACCAGCGGTGCGGGGAAGGAGCAGCCTCCCCCCAGGGCCCTGCGGAGGGATAACGGCCTGCGGTGATAACGGCCGCCGCCGGCGAGAGCGAGCCGGCCTCTGCGGGCGGGCGGGGGTCCCTCGTCTTTACGTGGCGGGGTTTGGTGGCAGGGGCTGCGGGTTCTGCGAGGAGACACCAGGAGCTGGCCCCGTGCCCGGCGCAGCCGCTTCCAGCTCCAAGACGGATCTGCCGCCGGTCCAAGCCGAGCCCCTCGGCGATGCTGGTTGTGCCGCTGGGACGGACGCTTAAGAAGGGGTAAAAGATGCTGCGCAGACGCTGTGATGGAGAAAACGTGAGTGTGAAACAGCCCTGCAGGCACTGAGGTCGGTGACGAAGGAGGGGGAGGAGGTGCTCCAGGCACTGGAGCAGAGATTCCCCTGCAGGCTGTGGTGAAGGCCATGGTGAGGCAGGTCGTCCTCCTGCAGCCCGTGGAGGTCCGCGGTGGAGCAGACATGCACTTGCAGCCCATGGAGGACCCCACGCCGCAACAGGTGGATGTGCCTGAAGGAAGCTGTGACCCCATGGAGAGCTTGTGCTGGAGCAGACTCCTGGCAGCACCTGTGGCCCCGTGGAGAGGAGCCCACGCTGGAGCAGAAGAAGAGCACGAGGAGGAAGGAGCGGCAGAGATGATGTGTGATGAACTGAGTGCGGCCCCTGCTCCCTGTCCCCCTGCGTTGCTCGGGGGTGGGATGTAGGGAGGTCAGGAGTCATGGAGATGAGCCCAGGAAAAAGGAGCAAGGCAGTTTTTCGATTTGTTCTTATCTGTTGATAAGATAAGAACAAATAAGATAAGAACAAATAAAACAAAATAAGATAAGAACAAATCTTGTCCTACTCTTGATTTTGATTGACAATAAATGGAATTAATTTCCCCAAGCTGAGTCTGTTTTGCCTGTGACAGTAATGGGTGAGTGACCTCTCTGTCCTGTTCTCGACCTACAAGTTTTTTTTGTTGTATTTTGTCCCCCTGTCTTGTTGAGGAGGGGGAGCGATAGAGCGGCTTGGTGAGTACCCGGTGGCCAGCCGAGGTCAACGCACCACAGTTGCCTTCTATCAGGCTCCCTGTCCCTATTTTTTAATTCTTGCCTATGTTTCTTGTACCCCGTCGCTTTTGAAACTTTCTTTCTACTTCTCCATCCTTATTTTTTTCATTCTTGCATAGGCTTCTCAAACCCAGTTGCTTTTTAAATTTTCTTGCTACCTTTCCCTCTCTCTGTCTCCCTGACCTAATTTTAATTTCTTGCCAGTGTTTCTTGTACCCCGTCGCTTTTCAAATTTTCTTCCTACTTCTCCCTCTCTGCAGCTCCGTGTACCTGTTTTTTTAATCGCGTGTATGATTCTTGTATACTGTTGCTTGTAAAATCTATTTATGTCTCCCTCTATCCATCTTCCTGTCTCTAATTGGTAATTCTTCCCTCTCTGTCCTCTACCCTGTCACTTTTTACACTTTCTACATCTCCCTCTTTCTAGCTCCCTGCCCCTATGTGTTCGTTCTTCCCTATGTTTCTTGTACCCTGTTGCTTTTAGAAAATTTTCTTTCTACGTCTACCTCTATCCCGCTGTTTCTATTTTTTTATTTCTTGCCTCTGTTTCCTTTCCCCTGTCACTTCAGAATTTTCCCTGTCCCTTGTCTTGTCTGTCTTGTTGTCCTGCTGGTCCCTTCTGCCTCTCTCTCCTGCTCCCTGTCTCTCTTATTTATTCCTCCATCTCTCTGTCCCTGTTCACCCCCGCAGTCTTTCTTCTGCTCTCCTCTCTCTACACAGTTGTCCTGCTCCCTGTCCCTCTCTTGTTCGCAGCATCCCATTTTCTGGCTCCCTGTCCCACATCTCTATGTCCCTCTGTCCTTCCTCCTGCTTTTCTCTCCCCTTTTCTCCCTCTGTCCTGCTGCATTTGGGCACTGAGCCTTGCAGCCAACTCACCGCCAAGATTTCTTATGTGCATTAATGAATAAACTTTTCCTGCCTCCTCTGTGCCCCTGGATGTGTTTGCAGCCCCTGGGTGCAGAGCATGTGGCTGTGGAGAGGTGCAGGGGAGGGGGTGATGTGCTGGGGGGCTTTGGCAATGGCCCCTGTTCCTGATGGGCTCCAGCTGGGTCTAGGGCAGCCCCAGGTGTGGCCAGTGAGGCTGAGGATGGGGCTGGCCCTGCTGGGTGAAGGGGCTCCAGCGGGGTCTAGGGCAGCCCCAGGTGTGGCCAGTGAGGCTGAGGATGGGGCTGGCCCTGCTGGGTGAAGGGGCTCCAGCTGGGTCTAGGGCAGCCCCAGGTGTGGCCAGTGAGGCTGAGGATGGGGCTGGCCCTGCTGGGTGAAGGGGCTGCAGCTGGGTCTAGGGCAGCCCCAGGTGTGGCCAGTGAGGCTGAGGATGGGGCTGGCCCTGCTGGGTGAAGGGGCTCCAGCGGGGTCTAGGGCAGCCCCAGGTGTGGCCAGTGAGGCTGAGGATGGGGCTGGCCCTGCTGGGCGAAGGGGCTCCAGCTGTAAAAGGGGCTGCCTGGGCATGCCTGGGGCTCTGTGGGCGAGCCACCAGGTATTGAGGAAGCCTTGCGGATGAGGAGCATAGAGGTGTCCGCTGCATGCTGCTGAATGGGCGAGGGTCCGGCATGCAGCACTGCAGAGGAGGAAGGGGCAGAGGCAGAGAGAGAAGCGTCGAGGCGATGAAGGTCTCCTGCGGGCACCAGGAGCTGTGGTGAGTCACGCGTCCTCTCCTCTGCATCCTGGCCCATCTCTGCCACCCTTCTCCAGATGTCTGCCTGCCTCCCTTCCTCGGTCTCCCTCTCTGCCCACCTACCTGTGTGGCTCCCCAAAACTTGTTATTCTTCTGCCAACTCTGGAGAATACCCCGTTGCATTTTAAATTTTTTCTATGTGTCTCTCTAGCCAGCTCCCTCTCCCTATTTTTTAGTTTTTCTGCACTGCCTTGTAGCCTATTACTTTTAAATTTTAATTTCTATATCTCCCCCATATCCAGCTCCCTGACCCTATGTTTTTTTAATACCTCCCTCTGCTCTGTACCCCATTGCTTTTCAAACTTTCTTTCTATGCCTCCCTCTATTTGGCTCCATTCCCCTATTTTTTATTTCTTCTCACTCTTTCCTTCACCCCATTTGTTTTAAAATTTCTTCATGTGTATGTATCTCTCTCGTCATCTCCCTGGCCTTATTTTTTAATTCTCACCTGTGCGAATTGTACCCCATTGCTTCTTGAATTTTCTTTCCATTTGTCCCTCTGTCTTCCACCCTGTCCCTGTTTTAAAATTCTTTCCTGTGTTTCCTGTACCCCACCACTTTCTCTTTCTGTGTATCCCCTTTTTTGTCTCCCTGTCGTTATTTCTTAATGTTTTCCTATTTGTCCTGTACCCCATTGCTTTTTAAGTTTTATTTCTGTGTCTCCCACTACGCGGCTCACTGACAGAAAAGCGTCAGGGCAGTGAAGGTCTCTTGCCGGTGCCAGGAGCTGCGTTGAGTCGCGTGTTCTCTCGCGTGCATCCTGGTCCATCTCTGCTGCCCTTCCCCAGATCTCTGCCTGCCTCCCTGCCTGTCCCTGCTCCTGCCTCCCTCTCTGCTGGCCCACCTACCTGTCTGGCTCCCCAACGCTTGTTACTCTGCTATGAACTCTGCCCTGTACCACTTCACCTATTAATTTTTTTGTTTCCCTCTTTGCGGCTCCCTCCCCCTATTTTTTAATGCTTTCCTGTATTTTTTGTACCCCATTGGATTTTAATTTCTCTCTCTGCATTTCCCTCTCTCCAGTGCCTTGTCCCTATTTTTTAATTCCTCCCTGTCCTGCACCCCATAGCTTTTAAAATTTTCTTTCTATGGTTCCTTCTATCCATCTCCCTGTCCCTGCTTTTCTAAGATTCCCATTTCTTGTACCTGATCGCTGTCTAAAGTTTCTTTCTACGTTGCCCTTTATCCATCTCCCTGTCCCTATGTTTTAATTCTTCTCTATGTTTCTGGTACTCAGTTGCTTTTTAAAACTCCTTCTAGGTCTCTCTCTATCAGGCTTCCTTTCTTGATTTTTAAAATTCTTCCCTCTGTTTCTTGTACCCCATTGCTATTTGATGTCTCTTTCAAGAAGTCCTTTTATCTGGCTCCCTTTCCCTGAACTTTAATTCCTCCCTTTCATCTGCATACCCTCTCGCTTTTAAGATTTCCTTTCAATATTTCCTTCTATTCTCATCCCTGTTCCTATTTTTTAATTCTTTCCTGTATTTCTTGTAGCCTGTTGCTTTTTAAAATTTCTTTCTATGTCTCCCACTATCTGATTCCTTGTCCCTATTTTTTAATTCCTCCCTCTCTGTCCTGTACCCAGTTGCTGTAAAAAATTTCTTTCTATGTCTCCATTTATTTAGTTTCCTGGTCTTCTTTTTATTTTTTTTCTGTCGATACTATACTCCGTCAATTTAAAATTTTGTTTCTATGGCTGCTTTTAGCCAGTTCACTGTCTTTATTTTCTAATTCTCTCCTGTCCGTCCTGTACCCTGTTGCTTCTTCAATTTTCTTTCTATGTCTGCTTTTATCAAGCTCCCTATCCATAGTTTTTAATTCTTTCCTGTGTTGTGTACCCTGTTGACTTTAAAATTTACTTTTATGTGTGTGTCTATTTTTTTCCCCATTCTTATTTTTTGATTTATTCCTGTCTTTCCTTAAAGCCATCATATTTTACATTTTCTTTCTACGCCAAAGTTTATCTACTTTGCTGTCCCTATTTTTTGTTTTCCTGTCTATCCTGTACCCTGTAGCTTTTAAAATTTTTTTTCTGTGTCTCCTTTAACCAATTCACTGTCTTTTGCATTTGTTTCTCGTCTGTCTTGTACCTAATTGCTTTTGAAATTTTCTTCCTATGCATCTCTGTATTTTTCTCCCGATTCTTATTTTTGTAACTTTTCCCTTGTCTT
This sequence comes from Platalea leucorodia, assembly GCF_965183815.1. Taxonomy (NCBI): domain Eukaryota; kingdom Metazoa; phylum Chordata; class Aves; order Pelecaniformes; family Threskiornithidae; genus Platalea; species Platalea leucorodia. Next base: position 38,800 of record NW_028121281.1, read on the forward strand.
TCCTTAATGCCTCCGCTTTTATAATTTTCTTCCTATATCTATCACCCTACCCTTATTTTATTTTTTCCCCCGTCTTAATGCTTTTGCTTTTAAAATTTTCTATGTCAACTTTTAACCAGCTTTCTGTTTTTTTAATTTTCTAAAAAATTTTTAAATTTTTTTCCTGCTTGTCCTTTACCCAGTTGCTTTTAAAATTTTCTTTCTGTGTCTACTTTAACCATTTTACTGTCTTTATTTTTAAATTTTTCCCTGTCTGTCCTGAACCCTGTTGCTTTTTCAATTTTCATTCTAAGTCTACTTTTATAAAGATCCCTATCCAGATTTTTTTATTTATTCCCGTGTGTTGTGTACCCTGTCACTTTTTAAGTTACATTTCCATGCGTGTTTTAACTTAAGCAAAATTTCAGATTTTCTTTCTCCATCTCTTTTAATTTGCTATTTTTAAATTTTTCCCTTCATTTCCCTAATCCTCATTGCTTTAAAAATGTTCTTTCTATGCCTATATTTTTCCCTTCGATGTCTTTACTTTTAATTATTTCTTCTCTTTCCTTAGTGCCCTCACTCTTAAAATTTTATTTCTACATCTCTGGTTTAGTTTGCTGTCACTTTTTCTTAATTTTTCCTTATTTCTTTAATCACCATTGCTTTTAAATCTTTCTGCCTGCTTTTATTCCAGTCGCTGTCTTTATATTTAATTATTTCTTGTCTTTCCTTAGTGCCCTCTCTTTTAAAATTCTATTTCTACATCTCTGTTTAGTGTGCTGTCCCTAATGCTCATTGCTTTTTAAGTTTTCTTTCTATGCCTACTTTTATCCCATTCACAGTCTTTATTTTTAACGATTTCTTGTCTTTCCTTAGCGCTGTCGCTTTTAAAAATTTCTGTCTATGTCTGCATTGTAGTTCAATGTTGCTACTTTGTACTGCTTTCCTCTCCTAATCCTTTGGCTTTTAAAATTTCTACTTGTATCTTGTTTGGTGGCATTAATTTTTAATTATTCTTTCTTGTTTTTCCTTACTGCCATTGTTTTTTAAATCTTCTTTTCCATCTCCATTTTAGTTCACCGATGTGATTTTCAAATTTTTTCCTTATTTCCTTAATCACCATTGCTTTTACAAGTTTCTGTCTGTTTTTATACCATTTCCTGTCTTTATTTTGATGTATTTATCTTTAATTATTTCTTGTCTTTCCTTAGTGCCCTCCCTTTTTAAATTTTCTTTCTACATCTCTCTTTTAGTTCTCTTTCTTTTTCTTTTAGTTTTCTTTCTATGCCTACTTTTATCCTGTTCACTGTCCTTAGTTTTTAATGATTTCTTGTCTTTCCTTAGTGCCTTTGCTTTTTAAAATTTCTATTTATGTCTGCGTGGCAGTTAGCTGTCCCTATTTTTTAGTGCTTTCCTTTCTTGATCTTAATCTTTGTGTTTTTCTTTTTTCCTTTCTTAATCTTTGTGTTTTTCTTTTTTCCTTTCTTAATCTTTGTGTTTTTCTTTTTTCCTTTCTTAATCTTTGGGTTTTAAAATTTTCTACTTTTATCTCCTTTGATGTCATTAGGTGTTAATTATTTTTTCTTGTTTCTTCTTACTGCCATTGCTTTTACAATTTTATAATTTTAATTCTACATATCTCTTTTAGTTCACCATTTTGATTAATTTATTCCTTATTTCCTAAATCCTATTTGTTCCTAAAATTTTCTGCTTTTATTCCATTCGCTGTCTTTATTTTTAAATTGTATCTTGTCTTTATTAGTGCTTTGGCTTTTAAATTTTCTTTCTATAACTCTGTTTTAGTTTGTTGCCCCTGTTTCATAGTTTTTCTCTTTATTGCCCTAATTCCCATAACTATTTAAGTTTTTTATTTCTGTTGTGTTCCCTGTCTTTTCTGTTTTTATTTTTTCAATTGTATCTTGTCTTTCCTTTGCACCCTCGCTTTTAACATTTCATTTTCTATACCTCCGTTTTAGTTTGTCATCACTAATTCTTAATTTATTCAATATTGCTTTAATCACTATTGCTTTTAAAGTGTTCTGTCTGCTTTTATCCCATTCATTATCTTTATCTCACTGTATTTGTTTTAATTATTTTATTAATGATTTTTTGTCCTTCCTTAGTGTGGTCACCTTTTAAAATTGCCGTTTAAGCCTGTGTTGTAGTTCACCGTGGGTTGGTTCCTTCTTCTCTCAGTCCTTTGGCTTTTAAAATGCTCTACTTTTATCTCGGTGGCTGTCATTAGTTTTGAATCGTCCTTCCTTGTCTTTCCTCGGTGCCACCGCTTTTGAAATTTTCTTTTCTCTCTCCGTTTCAGTTCACCAATGCTATTTTTTAGTTTCTTCCTTAGTTCCTTCATCGCCGTTCCCTTTAACATTTTTCCATCTCTGACCAATGTCAGCATGAAGTTATTTTAAAACTACAGATGTTTTTAAAAAAGTACATAAAGTACATTCCCATTTTTGGCTTAGGCTTTTAGGTGTTTTTTGTTTTTGGTTTTTTTTTTTTTTAACCTGGTCTTTTCACCTGATTTTCTAGCTAAAGTTCTGATCCCCTCCAGATGTCTTCCTTGTTTCCTGAGCCGCCTTTGGTCTCTCTGGCCCATTCGGGACCCCTCTAACGGCATCGCGATGCCTATCTACGCCTTCGAGGTCGCCCTTAGCGCGCCTTTAGCTTTGTAGCGGACCTCGTGCCCCTCTTGTTCCCTCAGAAGACTTCCCGAGTCCAGATCTGTGACTGGCCCGGTTATCCCGGCCTCTCTTCCCTCTAGCTGTGCCTCTATTCATTCCCTGGTCGTCCAATGACGAGTTTAGTCGGTTCAGATCCCCTCCGGATTTAATCGTCGTGTCCCCAGTCCTTTTTCTTTTTCTCTGCCTCCCTCGGGACGTTTTTTTCTCCCACTCATGATGCCTCCAGGGACCTTTCCTTGTGCTCCACCTCGTTCTCGTAGCACTTTGAGCCATACAGCCCTCATTCGTTCCTCTACGCAAAGATTCCCGTGTTCGGTCCCCGGCTGCCCGAGACCATCTGTACTCCGCTCCCGAGGCTCTCCCTGTGTCTCCAAGCCATTTTTTCTTACCCTGCCCCCTCATAATTCCTCTAATCTATATAACGATGCCTCTCGAGTCCTTTCTCGTACTCCCCAGCAGTCTCGTAGCACTTTAGCTGCAGTTCAATTTTTTTGTTTTGTGCACTTCAGAGTGCTCTTATCTTCCTCTTTGGTATTTAGGATGCCTTCGTTCAGCCCCCGCCCCCCTGACAACATCTGTACTTGTTGAAATCCCCCTCAGAGTTCCTCATTGATACCTCTGAGGCTGCTTTGGTCTCTCAGGCCCCCTCGGGACTCCTCCGCTCCCGTTGCCGAGCTCTCGTGAGACATCTCCTACGCCCTAGAGCCCCGTTTTAGCTCGGCAGGGCGCTTTGCGCACCTCTTTTCCCCTCCAAACCCTTCCTGAGTCCACCTCCATTCCCTCGGTCGGTCCTTCCGTCCTCTCCCTTGTTCGGCGCACCTCCGTTCGGTCCCCGAGGACACCAGTCCTTTGTTCAACTCCCTTTTGAACTCATTGCGTCCTCAAGACTTCTTTGGTCTCTCTGGCCCCTTTGGGGCCTCTCTGATCCCTGCGACGATGCCTCTCATTCTGTCAGAACTTTTTCTAAAGCCATCTTTGTGCTCCGCAGCAGTCCCTTAGGTTTTTTGTCTTACGGTACGTTTCTATTTGGCGGCTGGTACCCCAAAGACATCTATTGTCGGCCCCTGACTTTTTCAGAGAAGGCGATAGCCTTCCTCTATTTTTATCGACAGATCTCCTGTGGGTTTTTTGGTTGTGTTTTGCAATTTATGTTTGTTCTAGCTACTTAGGCGTTCATTCAGCTGCTTCATACGGCCTCTGAGATATTTTTTTGTATTTCTATAGGGTTTTTGTGGTTTTTGTCTCTTGGGACTCATCTAGCTCCGTTAAGGGAGTCTGTCGGAGAGACCGTCGAGGGGACTCTGAACTGTCAGCGATTTACAGTAAGTGATTTACTTTGCAACTGGAGGAACTTTTGAGAAAGGATTTTTATGGGATCTAATTGTGCTTTGTCATTCAGTCCTATCCAGAACATACTTCCAGTAGAAGTTAGGTAGCACGCGTGGTCTTGCTAGAAATGAAGTGTAACCCCATAGCATCTTGGTTTTTTTTAATTTTTGATAATAACAGTGCTAATGAGTTTAACGAGCTTCTTTCCTACACAGCTTAGCAGGATGTCGACCTCATTCAATCCACACCCTAGAAAAAATACATTTAATTCCTTACCCGGTTGCGTTGCTGATGCAACAGATGTAGTTGGTGTAAAGAGCAGGTCTTGTCGTTTCTAGTAAGGGTCGCTTTCCCCATTTAAGTGATGTGTGGAAACAGACTCCACAACCTGTAAGGCTGTAAAGTAGGTATGTTTATTCAGCGCTGGGCAGCACGGGGGGTCATCCCGCCAAAGTCGTGCGCACACACGTGGTGGCTTGTCGTGGATTTATACAATAAAGTGTTACATATACATAAGGTTTCCCAATACGCCTATACATATGCATGACCTGTCCCCGCTTCGTATTAAAATTAGCCCCCAGAGGTCATTTCCATAAACCCCTCCCAACTGCGCTTGCGTGATGCCTCCTGGTGGTGGTCGCAGGGGGTCATGGGGATGAAGGCTGATGACTCTTCTTCGTCACCGCTGGTAACCCCTTGTTCTTGCGCAGACTCAGTTGCTCCTTGACTCTTGTCCAAACTGCAGGGTCGGTTTCAGCTGGTTTTTAGGACAAGTTTCTGTTCTTATCAGGAACTGTCCTTCGCTGAGCGATTGCAAGACTCCTTATTTCAATAGTTTTTTGTATAATAGTTACAACTTTTATGGTTACACTCTAAAGCCCCTTTTCACAGAGCCTGGAGTCTTTGCGAAGATGAAAGATGAGAGGTGCTCACAGAACATGGGGCACAGCTCAGAAGAGCAGCTCCCAAGGAGCAGCTGACATGGGGGGTTCAGGGGTGCAAATACAGGGCAGGAGCTGTCGGGAAGGAGCAACCTTCCTTCCCTGCCACGTCAGGAGAAGAGTAGGTGTTTCTCAAGTTTTCGGAGCAGGGGATGGTTGGGAAAGGGAGGCAGGTTCACCAGCCTTTCTCAGATGGGTTGTGCAGTTTTGTTTAGATTTTGATCGGGTCTGTTCTGTTTTTGTCTCTCCATGGTCAACAGGAGAAACAACGGAGTCATGAGAGACGCAGCGTAAACTATCTGGACCTGTGCATCTCAACGTGCGGGGACAAACATCAGACAAGTCTCAACTCGGAAAGCGCTGGGTGCGTTAAGGTACATGAAAATGTACCCTCTGGAATTCTCGGGTCTCCACTCCTCTGTGCTGCTTTCTCATTTCACTCCCTGAGCTAATTTTTGCATCTGTCCATCAGGATGTCACAGAAACTGTTACTTAGAGGCATTGACTGGACACTTATTTCCAGCGCAGGCTTGTGTTGCTGTCTTCCCTTCCCTTCTCCTCTTCTGGAGAAGAGGATGTGTATTATTTGTGCCCTTAGAAACCTCTAGGGAGGGCTGTGTCTCTTGTCGGTGTCTTTTATTGCAGTCCTGGGCACGCAAGCTTTTTCTACTTTTCTTTTTGCCCTTTGCCTTGAGCGCCCAAGGAGGCTTGCTCTAGTGTTGGTCGTGATAATGATGTTCTTGTTTATAGTGTTTTTAGCACCAGTTTCTGTAGTCATCAGGTGCCCATTTCAGATCTCCGAGTTGCCGTGTTAAGCCATTGCGGTTTCTCCATCGGTAGACTGCCGGTGTAATTCCCTAAGGGGCTTTGTAGGTCATTGGGCTCAAGGGTCTCGAGCCGTTCTTGAGGCAGACCTCTCGTCCTTGTGGTGGCATCTGTCAGGCAGTCTCGGTTGCCACATGGTACAATGTTCTGAGCTTTTTTTGAGGTTCCTGGGTTTTTCATATTTTCTGGGTTTTGGTTAGAACTTTTTTTGCAGGATTTCTGTTGTTTATTCCTGCAGGTAAGGTCAGGCTGTCTTTTGACATCCAGGTCCCTGTGGCTTCTCTTTCCTCTCTTTTTTTGTTTTTTTCTTTTGTACTTATCCTCACCAGCATTTTCCCATGATGAGAGCGGAGCTCTGGGGGCATCTGGGGAGGCAGTGTCAGGATTCCTCCTGTCTCTGCAGGTCTGACCCTGAGGAAGTCTGGTATGCGGGTCGATAGTGTGAGTATGTATTATGTGGGTGCACTAGTCCCTTTCAGAGCGTGTCAGAGGGTAAGGATTTTGTTGTGTTTGGTGTCGTGTTGCTCTGTTTTGTGTATTTGTTGAAGATGTGAGTTTTGTGTAGGAGGAAGCCAGCTATCTGACTGTTTTGGGATCAGGTGGAGTACACGTGTTTTTAGGTTGTATCTTATTTGCCAGGTGTTTTGAACTAATTATATTGGATTTTCCTAGGGAGTCACAAATGGGTTTGGGGCACCCTGATGGTGGGTGCTGGTGCCACAAGGCAAAGCAGGGTCGTAGCAGAGTTTTCCGTTTATGGGGAGGGGCTCAGCCATCTCCTGCACAGACTCCTGTTGTGTAGTGGTCAGGGATGGTAGCTTTCTTTTGATTTCTTGAACAAGAGGAGGATGGAGCGTAATCATTTTCTCTTCCTTCAGCAGTAGAGGCATCCGAGGGCCAGCCTGCATTCAAGGAACAGCACCAGGATAGCAGTGTTGACTGTCAGCAGAGGAAGGAAGCTTCTTTAGGAGGCCAAGGTGATCAAGTAGAGTCCTTATTTGTTCTGTTTGATTTTCATCACGGGGGTGGCCAGGGGCTGGGACATGCACAACACGGTCCCAGATGGGGGAGCTGTCTGTGACATGGGAGGCCGTGAGAAATATCACGGACACCGCTGGACACGCATTAGAACCCAGTGCTTGGGTTTGACTGACCTGGCAGGACTGTCCCGCCATCTGAAGTAATGCATGCTTCTGTATGGAGATTTTAATAGCTCGCTGCGCATCACCTTTGGCTTTTCCTTATTGAGCTTGTATTTTGGCAAGAAGCATCTCTCATCAAGCATTTGGGGGGTCTGAGGGGCCTCCATGAGATTTTTGGCACCCGTCTCCATGAGATTCTGTGACCATCAAGTCATGTTCAGCATCTGTCTGCTGTCAGGTCTCCTGTAACTACTATGCAGTTCTGGCTTAAGACTTTATAGTGCTGTGTTGTCTAACGGTAGCATTGTGTATGCAAGCAGCTTCTGGCAGCCCACTGTCCTGTCCCGTATATGTCAGCGCTCTCATGGGAGCGTGCTGTCCACCGAGGGGTTCTCCATGCTGCAGTTCATGGAGTCATTTAGGAGTTACTTATCCGTAAAGGAAGAGTCTGTCATTACACCAGCCATGGTCATTTGCTACTTGTAGCTCTTTTGGTGTTTGGCCTGTTGGTCTTTGCCTATATTTGAGTCATCTGGCAGTAACTAATTATTGTGTGTCGGTGAGTGGTTTGACCTATTCTTGCAGTTTAAGTAATAGGTCTGGGCAAAGCAGCACAGTCGAGCAAGGAATGACAGCAAAGGTGAGCAGGCGGCATCATGGGCCATGATGGAGGTTGAGGTCAATCATTTTGGGATTTGTGGTTTTGGGGTCTCTGTGTTGCCTGAGTACGTAAGTCAGTCCAAGGGATTTGCATGGTGAGCTCTCTTTTGGAAAGCAGTATATAACATCTGTGTGTGTCTCCGCAATCTCCCAAGGCGGGCTCGGCATCGAAGGTTATGGTTCTCGAGTCATTGGAGATGGGCTATACGAGCGTGTACCTGACATCGATGCTGACCCCGGAGGTGTGGCACGGGAGGCCAGTGGAGGAATGTCTGCCCTGAGCTTGTCAGGCAAGGTGAGCAATGAACAGCAAACCATAGCAGCAGTTATTTTTGAGGTGTGTAGAATAGTTTGTGAGCAGGGACCGCTTCCAGGCGCGATGGGCGCTTTGCATCACTGGTTTTCTAGGTGCCACGGGTGATGCCGGCGGCAACATCTGGCGTTAGACCGGGACTGAGTGGCATGCCACGGTGCTTCTGAGGAGGGTGTCCTTGCGGAAGAGGTCAGCGTTGACTGGTGTGATGCTGAGTGATGGCACTCTGTGTTTGCAGATGATGAAGAGGATCTGGGTGATTGCAGTGACATCCTAGGTAGCCGATGGGGTCTTTTTAGAAGATGGTTTCTGAGCCCCAGCCCTCTGAAAGGCAAGTTGAGGGGCCGACCCTATCTTTGTGCAGGTGGTCGGTTGGGTGGGGGAAGTGCAGGTGGGGCGGGCAGGGGTTATAAAATCAGTGTAGCGGAGAAGGCGGTTTGAGATCAGGCACGTTTGGGCACGGAGAGGACGCGGGGTCCTTTCCGTAAAACAAGAACATCTACCAGGCAGGGCAGGTCCAGCCTGTGTCTGTGTTACTGTGTAGTCTGTCTTCTGTGTCTCATACCATACCTTACTCAGGTCTTGATGTCTTCAGTCTTCTCTGTGTCCAGTGGGAACATCGAAATACCCAGGGTCTTGCAAGCCTCGGCTTGTCAACATAATACTAACTGAGCGCTTCCTTTATCACACTTTAAGTCTAAGGCACGTATCTTTCTTGTGTGTCTTGTGTATCAGATGATTATCGATGGCAATTTATTGTGCTGGTGATTAAGGCAGCGTTAGCATCGTCGCTCAAGAGTGGTCGCTTTTCCCAGAGCACTTTTCTGGGATTTCTTCCCTGTGTCTTAACGTTCTTGGGTCTTTAAGCCTGGCTTCTCATGCATCTGCCGTCACAGTTCGGACATATGTTTATACATATCTTTCTACCATTGGCGATGGCATTTGACTTTTCAGGGGCTGCCATAGATTCTTCCTTGCGGCCCCGTCGATCTTCTTGACTGACAGCATCTCTGGGCTGGGACTCGTTCCTCTTGCTGAGAGTTTTCTTAGGTCTCTGGGTCGTGTCGTTTGTAGCGTTTGAGTGCAGCGTCGGTCTGTGCGTGTCTGTGTGTGGGTTGGAGCTGATCCGCCTGGGGGTGTAGCAATGGTAGAGTCAGGGGAAGATTAGCACTAAGAGCATCTGGTTAATGTTAATATGCCTAGACTGCTTTGGCCAAGGCTGTACAGCCCATCTCAGAGCAAGCAGCCATCGGCAGCAGGCGAGGACAGTAATTTCCGTAGCATTTTGTGGGTGCTGAGGGGATGACCAGAGCTGTTTGGGAGTGGCACTAGGGCGCTGCTAGTTGAGCAGATTGAATCTGAAAGGTGTTAAGGCTTGTATGGGCGGGGCTTCATGTTTGAGTTACACATTTCTTTTAATGGCAGGCTGTAGTTGGGCTCTAGATGGTATTCCTAATGGGAACAAGACCTCTGGAATTGTTAAGCTGTCGCTCTGCATCTGTGTGACTTCTTTGATATTACTGTTTTGCAGATGCGGAAGGACGAGCTGTGCAGGGTGACAGAGTTAAGGTGAGTCGGTGTGTGGTGTTAGAGAGATGTGACTGGCGGGTATACCACTAGGTTACGGTTTGGGTTTTTGGCTTTATTTTGAAGATGTGAAGCCATGTGGGATATGGGCACCAGAGCTGACTCAGGCATGATGAGCAATGACTAGCGGGCTAGTGTAGCAGTTAGTTTTCAGGTGTCATATTGTGGGTGAAGCTTTAAGGATCCTTTCTTGTTTGGGTTTTACAGGTGGTACCCGCACCTCAACATGACAACCTGAAAACAACAGAGGCAGTGCAGGCACCTGGCCAAGGTAAAGGAGCAGGAGATGGGAATCAGTGTGGGTGGGCTCTTGTTTTGGGTAGTATCTCAGCATGTGTTTGCTTTGATTGTTGTAGATTATGCATGTAGCGTCAGAGGAGCGAAGCAGCAACTTGCTGAGAGGTCTGAGAAGGTGAGGTGGTTGCAGGCCTGTTGGCGCCCGAGAGTCAAGTATCCTGCGGCAACTCGGTGAAGCTTTTCTCTTTGGTTTTGCAGGTTCTGTGCGGGCCGTCTTTGGAATTGGATGAGCATTAGAGGCGAGGTGGGAAGTAGAGAGGAGGAGTGTGGGACTTGTGACTTTTCACGAGCGCAAAGGTAATTTTGTGTCTCTTAGCATCTTGGGCACCACAAGGAACGACGGCCGCAGCCTCCGGCCTCCGACTCTGGAATGGGCGTGGAGGAGGCGAGCGGAATGCCGCGGCGCTTACGAGGGTGAAGGTGGCGCAGAAGAGGTTGGTTTTCACAGTCGCGATGCTTACTGCTGGTGCCGTGGGGTTTTGTTTTGCAGGTGAGGAAGAGGAACCTGGGGAGTGCAGGAAAATATCAGCTAGCCGATGTGTGGGTGGTCAAGGATGGATGCGGACCCCCCAGCCCTCTGAAAGATTAAGTTGAGGGGCTGGCACCGGGAAGGGGGTGAGGAGACGGGGCTGGCCATTGCAGGAAGGGGTTTTGAAAGGTAGGGCAGGGGAGAGGGCTGTCTGGGAATGGTCCCCTCTGGGCAGGTAAAGGGAGCAGGTTAGTCTTCAGCAGGATGGCAGCGTGTGCCGGGCAGGGCGGTTCCAGGCTGTGTCTGTAGTTGTGCAGTTTGTGTGGTGTCTTCTGTGTCTTAGGCCTTCGCCAGGTCTTGATGCCCTCTTTGCGCCCAAAGAGGGCGGCACGTGCCTCGGGTGTCATCCCTACCGTCTCAAATGCTTGTGCTTGTTGGCATAGCGCTGATAGGGTGCTGCTTTTCTGGTGTCGCAAGAGTATGGTGCGGATCGGCATGGTGTCTCAGAGGTTTCTGGGCAGTCCTCTTGTGCGGTGGTGTTTTCGGCTGTGTCAGCAGCTCTGCTCCCTTGCCGTCAGTTTTTGCGAAATGGGCTTTCTTGCCTACATCCTTATGTTCTTAGGTCTTGAAGCCGGGATTGCTGTGTCTATGTCCTCTCAGTTTTGAGAGTAACTTCTTCTCAGGGGCCGTCATGTTCCACTCTCTCTCTGGGGCTGCTGTGGAACCTCATCACATTACCGTCATGGTCCCGCAGGTCGTCTTGCTGGACCGCGTATTCTGTCCAAGCGAGGAGCAATGTGGGATATGGGCCCTGGAGCTGACTCGGGGATGGGTGGGCTGAAGGAGGGGTTATTTTTCAGGTGCTGCGTGTGGCTGGTGCGGTTCTAAGCCACCCCCGTTGTTTGCATCTCTAGAGGTGGTGCGTCAGCCTCCAAGCGGGAACCCAAAGTGACGGAGGCGGGGGAGGCAAGCTGTTGAAGGTAAAGGAGGGGGAGAAGGGGATAGGTGTGGGCAGGCTGTGGTTTTGGGCAGTGTTTCAGGAAGTGCCTTTTGGCTTTGGTTTCTGTAGGTGCCGTTTGGAGGGGCAATGCCGCCCGCTGAGGAGCGTTCCTGGAAGGTGAGGTGGTTGTGGTTTGGGTTGGTGTCTCATAGCCAAGTCTTGCATGGCCATGGAGTTGCAGTGTTTCTCTTTGGTTTTGCAGGCTCTGTGCGGGTCGCATTTGGAAGCGGAGGAGCGTTTGAGGTGAGCTGAGGAGTAGGGAGCATGGGGCTGGTGTGTTTTTGGCAAGCGCATAGGTCATTTTGTGTCTCTTTGTATCCTAGGTGCTGGAAGCGACCAGAGCCACGGCGTCGGACTCTGGCGTAGGTACGGAGCGGTTCAGCGGCACGCCTTGGCACGTCTGAGGCGGCGGATGTTGTGTGATAGCTCCGTGATGACTGCTGCGATGCCGACTGACGGCGTTGTTCTTGTTTTGCAGACGGTGGAGCGGAACCTGGTGACGGCAGGCTGAATGCAGCGGGCCGAGTGTGGTTTTCCTTGTCCAGGATGGATTTGGACTCGTGGCTGTCTGCAAGCTAAGTTGAGGCTCCGGTGCCGGAGAGGGGTCGGGGGAGGGAGGGTGCGAGGTTGGCCGTTGCGGGGTGGGGTTTCGAAGTGTAGCGCAGCGGAGAGGGCTGCCTGGGAACGGTGCCCTCTGGTCGGGGAAAGGGAGCAGGTTAGTCTTCAGCAGGATGGCAGCGTGTGCCGGGCAGGGCGGTTCCAGGCTGTGTCTGTTGTTGTGCAGTTTGCGTGGTGCGTCTTGTGTGTCTTTGGACTTTGTTGGGTCTGGATGTTGCCTTTGTGCCCAAGGAGGGCGCCGTGCGCCTCAGGTGTTGTGAGTTGGGCATCATCCCTAGCATCTCGAACGCGTGTATCCGTCGACTCGGTGCCCATCGGGCACTTCTTTTCTGGCGTTACGAACGTGCGGTGTGGATCGGTCTGGCATCTGGGAGGTTTCCAGGCGGTCCTTTTTTGCGGCGTCGTTCTCGGCTGCGTCAGCAGCTCTGCTCTCTTGCGGTCCGTTTTTGTGGACTGGGCTTTCTTGCCTGCGTCCTTACGTTCTTAGGTCTTGAAGCCGGGATTGTTGCGCCTGTGTCCTCTCGGTTTTCAGAATAACCCCTTGTCGGGGGCCGTGACGTTCCTCTCTTTTTCTGGGGCTGCCGTAGAACCTCATCACATGGCCGTCACGGTCCCGCAGGTCTTCTCGCCGGACGGCGTCTTCCGTCCGGGTGTCGTTCTTCTTACCGAGAGTTCTCTCTCTCGTCTTTTAAGGCACGTTGTTTGTAGTGCGCTGTGGATCGTCGGGGTGTGCGAGTGTGCGTGTGGCCTGGAGCCGCCCTGCCCGGGGGGTGTAGAGTCAGGGGGTAGGTGGAGTAGTGCGAAGGGTCTGTGGCTAATGCATTGCTCTGCCTAGACTGTTGAGGCAAAGGTGGTTCAGTCGGGTTGGACGGAGTAGCTGAGGGGTTAGAGGGAAGGTGTGACTGGTGGTTCTTTGACTACTTTATGGTGTTTCTGACTTTTTTTTTTTTTTTTTTGTTTTATAACGTGAAGGTTCCAAGCGAGGAGCAATGTGGGGTATGGGCCCTGGAGCTGACTCGGGGATGGGTGGGCTGAAGGAGGGGTTATTTTTCAGGTGCTGCGTGTGGCTGGTGCGGTTCTAAGCCACCCCCGTTGTTTGCATCTCTAGAGGTGGTGCGTCAGCCTCCAAGCGGGAACCCAAAGTGACGGAGGCGGGGGAGGCAAGCTGTTGAAGGTAAAGGAGGGGGAGAAGGGGATAGGTGTGGGCAGGCTGTGGTTTTGGGCAGTGTTTCAGGAAGTGCCTTTTGGCTTTGGTTTCTGTAGGTGCCGTTTGGAGGGGCAATGCCGCCCGCTGAGGAGCGTTCCTGGAAGGTGAGGTGGTTGTGGTTTGGGTTGGTGTCTCATAGCCAAGTCTTGCATGGCCATGGAGTTGCAGTGTTTCTCTTTGGTTTTGCAGGCTCTGTGCGGGTCGCATTTGGAAGCGGAGGAGCGTTTGAGGTGAGCTGGGGAGTAGGGAGCGTGGGGCTGGTGTGTTTTTGGCAAGCGCATAGGTCATTTTGTGTCTCTTTGTATCTTAGGTGCTGGAAGCGACCAGAGCCACGGCGTCGGACTCTGGCGTAGGTACGGAGCGGTTCAGCGGCACGCCTTGGCACGTCTGAGGCGGCGGATGTTGTGCGATAGCTCCGTGATGACTGCTGCGATGCCGACTGACGGCGTTGTTCTTGTTTTGCAGACGGTGGAGCGGAACCTGGTGACGGCAGGCTGAATGCAGCGGGCCGAGTGTGGTTTTCCTTGTCCAGGATGGATTTGGACTCGTGGCTGTCTGCAAGCTAAGTTGAGGCTCCGGTGCCGGAGAGGGGTCGGGGGAGGGAGGGTGCGAGGTTGGCCGTTGCGGGGTGGGGTTTCGAAGTGTAGCGCAGCGGAGAGGGCTGCCTGGGAACGGTGCCCTCTGGTCGGGGAAAGGGAGCAGGTTAGTCTTCAGCAGGATGGCAGCGTGTGCCGGGCAGGGCGGTTCCAGGCTGTGTCTGTTGTTGTGCAGTTTGCGTGGTGCGTCTTGTGTGTCTTTGGACTTTGTTGGGTCTGGATGTTGCCTTTGTGCCCAAGGAGGGCGCCGTGCGCCTCAGGTGTTGAGTTGGGCATCATCCCTAGCATCTCGAACGCGTGTATCCGTCGACTCGGTGCCGATCGGGCACTTCTTTTCTGGCGTTACAGACGTGCGGTGTGGATCGGTCTGGCATCTGGGAGGTTTCCAGGCGGTCCTTTTTTGCGGCGTCGTTCTCGGCTGCGTCAGCAGCTCTGCTCTCTTGCGGTCCGTTTTTGTGGACTGGGCTTTCTTGCCTGCGTCCTTACGTTCTTAGGTCTTGAAGCCGGGATTGTTGCGCCTGCGTCCTCTCGGTTTTCAGAATAACCCCTTGTCGGGGGCCGTGACGTTCCTCTCTTTTTCTGGGGCTGCCGTAGAACCTCATCACATGGCCGTCACGGTCCCGCAGGTCTTCTCGCCGGACGGCGTCTTCCGTCCGGGTGTCGTTCTTCTTACCGAGAGTTCTCTCTCTCGTCTTTTAAGGCACGTTGTTTGTAGTGCGCTGTGGATCGTCGGGGTGTGCGAGTGTGCGTGTGGCCTGGAGCCGCTCTGCCCGGGGGGTGTAGAGTCAGGGGGTAGGTGGAGTAGCGCGAAGGGTCTGTGGCTAATGCATTGCTCTGCCTAGACTGTTGAGGCAAAGGTGGTTCAGTCGGGTTGGACGGAGTAGCTGAGGGGTTAGAGGGAAGGTGTGACTGGTGGTTCTTTGACTACTTTATGGTGTTTCTGACTTTTTTTTTTTTTTTGTTTTATAATGTGAAGGTTCCAAGCGAGGAGCAATGTGGGGTATGGGCCCTGGAGCTGACTCGGGGATGGGTGGGCTGAAGGAGGGGTTATTTTTCAGGTGCTGCGTGTGGCTGGTGCGGTTCTAAGCCACCCCCGTTGTTTGCATCTCTAGAGGTGGTGCGGGAACCCAAAGTGACGGAGGCGGGGGAGGCAAGCTGTTGAAGGTAAAGGAGGGGGAGAAGGGGATAGGTGTGGGCAGGCTGTGGTTTTGGGCAGTGTTTCAGGAAGTGCCTTTTGGCTTTGGTTTCTGTAGGTGCCGTTTGGAGGGGCAATGCCGCCCGCTGAGGAGCGTTCCTGGAAGGTGAGGTGGTTGTGGTTTGGGTTGGTGTCTCATAGCCAAGTCTTGTATGGCCATGGAGTTGCAGTGTTTCTCTTTGGTTTTGCAGGCTCTGTGCGGGTCGCATTTGGAAGCGGAGGAGCGTTTGAGGTGAGCTGGGGAGTAGGGAGCGTGGGGCTGGTGTGTTTTTGGCAAGCGCATAGGTCATTTTGTGTCTCTTTGTATCCTAGGTGCTGGAAGCGACCAGAGCCGCGGCGTCGGACGGTTCAGCGGCACGCCTTGGCACGTCTGAGGCGGCGGATGTTGTGTGATAGCTCCGTGATGACTGCTGCGATGCCGACTGACAGCGTTGTTCTTGTTTTGCAGACGGTGGAGCAGAACCTGGTGACGGCAGGCTGAATGCAGCGGGCCGAGTGTGGTTTTCCTTGTCCAGGATGGATTTGGACTCGTGGCTGTCTGCAAGCTAAGTTGAGGCTCCGGTGCCGGAGAGGGGTCGGGGGAGGGAGGGTGCGAGGTTGGCCGTTGCGGGGTGGGGTTTCGAAGTGTAGCGCAGCGGAGAGGGCTGCCTGGGAACGGTGCCCTCTGGTCGGGGAAAGGGAGCAGGTTAGTCTTCAGCAGGATGGCAGCGTGTGCCGGGCAGGGCGGTTCCAGGCTGTGTCTGTTGTTGTGCAGTTTGCGTGGTGCGTCTTGTGTGTCTTAGGACTTTGTTGGGTCTGGATGTTGCCTTTGTGCCCAAGGAGGGCGCCGTGCGCCTCAGGTGTTGTGAGTTGGGCATCATCCCTAGCATCTCGAACGCGTGTATCCGTCGACTCGGTGCCCATCGGGCACTTCTTTTCTGGCGTTACAAACGTGCGGTGTGGATCGGTCTGGCATCTGGGAGGTTTCCAGGCGGTCCTTTTTTGCGGCGTCGTTCTCGGCTGCGTCAGCAGCTCTGCTCTCTTGCGGTCCGTTTTTGTGGACTGGGCTTTCTTGCCTGCGTCCTTACGTTCTTAGGTCTTGAAGCCGGGATTGTTGCGCCTGCGTCCTCTCGGTTTTCAGAATAACCCCTTGTCGGGGGCCGTGACGTTCCTCTCTTTTTCTGGGGCTGCTGTAGAACCTCATCACATGGCCGTCACGGTCCCGCAGGTCTTCTCGCCGGACGGCGTCTTCCGTCCGGGTGTCGTTCTTCTTACCGAGAGTTCTCTCTCTCGTCTTTTAAGGCACGTTGTTTGTAGTGCGCTGTGGATCGTCGGGGTGTGCGAGTGTGCGTGTGGCCTGGAGCCGCCCTGCCCGGGGGGTGTAGAGTCAGGGGGTAGGTGGAGTAGTGCGAAGGGTCTGTGGCTAATGCATTGCTCTGCCTAGACTGTTGAGGCAAAGGTGGTTCAGTCGGGTTGGACGGAGTAGCTGAGGGGTTAGAGGGAAGGTGTGACTGGTGGTTCTTTGACTACTTTATGGTGTTTCTGACTTTTTTTTTTTTTTTGTTTTATAATGTGAAGGTTCCAAGCGAGGAGCAATGTGGGGTATGGGCCCTGGAGCTGACTCGGGGATGGGTGGGCTGAAGGAGGGGTTATTTTTCAGGTGCTGCGTGTGGCTGGTGCGGTTCTAAGCCACCCCCGTTGTTTGCATCTCTAGAGGTGGTGCGGGAACCCAAAGTGACGGAGGCGGGGGAGGCAAGCTGTTGAAGGTAAAGGAGGGGGAGAAGGGGATAGGTGTGGGCAGGCTGTGGTTTTGGGCAGTGTTTCAGGAAGTGCCTTTTGGCTTTGGTTTCTGTAGGTGCCGTTTGGAGGGGCAATGCCGCCCGCTGAGGAGCGTTCCTGGAAGGTGAGGTGGTTGTGGTTTGGGTTGGTGTCTCATAGCCAAGTCTTGCATGGCCATGGAGTTGCAGTGTTTCTCTTTGGTTTTGCAGGCTCTGTGCGGGTCGCATTTGGAAGCGGAGGAGCGTTTGAGGTGAGCTGGGGAGTAGGGAGCGTGGGGCTGGTGTGTTTTTGGCAAGCGCATAGGTCATTTTGTGTCTCTTTGTATCCTAGGTGCTGGAAGCGACCAGAGCCACGGCGTCGGACTCTGGCGTAGGTACGGAGCGGTTCAGCGGCACGCCTTGGCACGTCTGAGGCGGCGGATGTTGTGCGATAGCTCCGTGATGACTGCTGCGATGCCGACTGACGGCGTTGTTCTTGTTTTGCAGACGGTGGAGCGGAACCTGGTGACGGCAGGCTGAATGCAGCGGGCCGAGTGTGGTTTTCCTTGTCCAGGATGGATTTGGACTCGTGGCTGTCTGCAAGCTAAGTTGAGGCTCCGGTGCCGGAGAGGGGTCGGGGGAGGGAGGGTGCGAGGTTGGCCGTTGCGGGGTGGGGTTTCGAAGTGTAGCGCAGCGGAGAGGGCTGCCTGGGAACGGTGCCCTCTGGTCGGGGAAAGGGAGCAGGTTAGTCTTCAGCAGGATGGCAGCGTGTGCCGGGCAGGGCGGTGCCAGGCTGTGTCTGTTGTTGTGCAGTTTGCGTGGTGCGTCTTGTGTGTCTTAGGACTTTGTTGGGTCTGGATGTTGCCTTTGTGCCCAAGGAGGGCGCCGTGCGCCTCAGGTGTTGTGAGTTGGGCATCATCCCTAGCATCTCGAACGCGTGTATCCGTCGACTCGGTGCCGATCGGGCACTTCTTTTCTGGCGTTACAAACGTGCGGTGTGGATCGGTCTGGCATCTGGGAGGTTTCCAGGCGGTCCTTTTTTGCGGCGTCGTTCTCGGCTGCGTCAGCAGCTCTGCTCTCTTGCGGTCCGTTTTTGTGGACTGGGCTTTCTTGCCTGCGTCCTTACGTTCTTAGGTCTTGAAGCCGGGATTGTTGCGCCTGCGTCCTCTCGGTTTTCAGAATAACCCCTTGTCGGGGGCCGTGACGTTCCTCTCTTTTTCTGGGGCTGCCGTAGAACCTCATCACATGGCCGTCACGGTCCCGCAGGTCTTCTCGCCGGACGGCGTCTTCCGTCCGGGTGTCGTTCTTCTTACCGAGAGTTCTCTCTCTCGTCTTTTAAGGCACGTTGTTTGTAGTGCGCTGTGGATCGTCGGGGTGTGCGAGTGTGCGTGTGGCCTGGAGCCGCCCTGCCCGGGGGGTGTAGAGTCAGGGGGTAGGTGGAGTAGCGCGAAGGGTCTGTGGCTAATGCATTGCTCTGCCTAGACTGTTGAGGCAAAGGTGGTTCAGTCGGGTTGGACGGAGTAGCTGAGGGGTTAGAGGGAAGGTGTGACTGGTGGTTCTTTGACTACTTTATGGTGTTTCTGACTTTTTTTTTTTTTTTTTTGTTTTATAACGTGAAGGTTCCAAGCGAGGAGCAATGTGGGGTATGGGCCCTGGAGCTGACTCGGGGATGGGTGGGCTGAAGGAGGGGTTATTTTTCAGGTGCTGCGTGTGGCTGGTGCGGTTCTAAGCCACCCCCGTTGTTTGCATCTCTAGAGGTGGTGCGTCAGCCTCCAAGCGGGAACCCAAAGTGACGGAGGCGGGGGAGGCAAGCTGTTGAAGGTAAAGGAGGGGGAGAAGGGGATAGGTGTGGGCAGGCTGTGGTTTTGGGCAGTGTTTCAGGAAGTGCCTTTTGGCTTTGGTTTCTGTAGGTGCCGTTTGGAGGGGCAATGCCGCCCGCTGAGGAGCGTTCCTGGAAGGTGAGGTGGTTGTGGTTTGGGTTGGTGTCTCATAGCCAAGTCTTGCATGGCCATGGAGTTGCAGTGTTTCTCTTTGGTTTTGCAGGCTCTGTGCGGGTCGCATTTGGAAGCGGAGGAGCGTTTGAGGTGAGCTGGGGAGTAGGGAGCGTGGGGCTGGTGTGTTTTTGGCAAGCGCATAGGTCATTTTGTGTCTCTTTGTATCCTAGGTGCTGGAAGCGACCAGAGCCACGGCGTCGGACTCTGGCGTAGGTACGGAGCGGTTCAGCGGCACGCCTTGGCACGTCTGAGGCGGCGGATGTTGTGCGATAGCTCCGTGATGACTGCTGCGATGCCGACTGACGGCGTTGTTCTTGTTTTGCAGACGGTGGAGCGGAACCTGGTGACGGCAGGCTGAATGCAGCGGGCCGAGTGTGGTTTTCCTTGTCCAGGATGGATTTGGACTCGTGGCTGTCTGCAAGCTAAGTTGAGGCTCCGGTGCCGGAGAGGGGTCGGGGGAGGGAGGGTGCGAGGTTGGCCGTTGCGGGGTGGGGTTTCGAAGTGTAGCGCAGCGGAGAGGGCTGCCTGGGAACGGTGCCCTCTGGTCGGGGAAAGGGAGCAGGTTAGTCTTCAGCAGGATGGCAGCGTGTGCCGGGCAGGGCGGTGCCAGGCTGTGTCTGTTGTTGTGCAGTTTGCGTGGTGCGTCTTGTGTGTCTTAGGACTTTGTTGGGTCTGGATGTTGCCTTTGTGCCCAAGGAGGGCGCCGTGCGCCTCAGGTGTTGTGAGTTGGGCATCATCCCTAGCATCTCGAACGCGTGTATCCGTCGACTCGGTGCCGATCGGGCACTTCTTTTCTGGCGTTACGAACGTGCGGTGTGGATCGGTCTGGCATCTGGGAGGTTTCCAGGCGGTCCTTTTTTGCGGCGTCGTTCTCGGCTGCGTCAGCAGCTCCGCTCTCTTGCGGTCCGTTTTTGTGGACTGGGCTTTCTTGCCTGCGTCCTTACGTTCTTAGGTCTTGAAGCCGGGATTGTTGCGCCTGCGTCCTCTCGGTTTTCAGAATAACCCCTTGTCGGGGGCCGTGACGTTCCTCTCTTTTTCTGGGGCTGCCGTAGAACCTCATCACATGGCCGTCACGGTCCCGCAGGTCTTCTCGCCGGACGGCGTCTTCCGTCCGGGTGTCGTTCTTCTTACCGAGAGTTCCCTCTCTCGTCTTTTAAGGCACGTTGTTTGTAGTGCGCTGTGGATCGTCGGGGTGTGCGAGTGTGCGTGTGGCCTGGAGCCGCCCTGCCCGGGGGGTGTAGAGTCAGGGGGTAGGTGGAGTAGTGCGAAGGGTCTGTGGCTAATGCATTGCTCTGCCTAGACTGTTGAGGCAAAGGTGGTTCAGTCGGGTTGGACGGAGTAGCTGAGGGGTTAGAGGGAAGATGTGACTGGTGGTTCTTTGACTACTTTATGGTGTTTCTGACTTTTTTTTTTTTTTTTGTTTTATAATGTGAAGGTTCCAAGCGAGGAGCAATGTGGGGTATGGGCCCTGGAGCTGACTCGGGGATGGGTGGGCTGAAGGAGGGGTTATTTTTCAGGTGCTGCGTGTGGCTGGTGCGGTTCTAAGCCACCCCCGTTGTTTGCATCTCTAGAGGTGGTGCGGGAACCCAAAGTGACGGAGGCGGGGGAGGCAAGCTGTTGAAGGCAAAGGAGGGGGAGAAGGGGATAGGTGTGGGCAGGCTGTGGTTTTGGGCAGTGTTTCAGGAAGTGCCTTTTGGCTTTGGTTTCTGTAGGTGCTGTTTGGAGGGGCAATGCCGCCCGCTGAGGAGCGTTCCTGGAAGGTGAGGTGGTTGTGGTTTGGGTTGGTGTCTCATAGCCAAGTCTTGCATGGCCATGGAGTTGCAGTGTTTCTCTTTGGTTTTGCAGGCTCTGTGCGGGTCGCATTTGGAAGCGGAGGAGCGTTTGAGGTGAGCTGGGGAGTAGGGAGCGTGGGGCTGGTGTGTTTTTGGCAAGCGCATAGGTCATTTTGTGTCTCTTTGTATCCTAGGTGCTGGAAGCGACCAGAGCCGCGGCGTCGGACTCTGGCGTAGGTACGGAGCGGTTCAGCGGCACGCCTTGGCACGTCTGAGGCGGCGGATGTTGTGCGATAGCTCCGTGATGACTGCTGCGATGCCGACTGACGGCGTTGTTCTTGTTTTGCAGACGGTGGAGCGGAACCTGGTGACGGCAGGCTGAATGCAGCGGGCCGAGTGTGGTTTTCCTTGTCCAGGATGGATTTGGACTCGTGGCTGTCTGCAAGCTAAGTTGAGGCTCTGGTGCCGGAGAGGGGTCGGGGGAGGGAGGGTTCGAGGTTGGCCGTTGCGGGGTGGGGTTTCGAAGTGTAGCGCAGCGGAGAGGGCTGCCTGGGAACGGTGCCCTCTGGTCGGGGAAAGGGAGCAGGTTAGTCTTCAGCAGGATGGCAGCGTGTGCCGGGCAGGGCGGTGCCAGGCTGTGTCTGTTGTTGTGCAGTTTGCGTGGTGCGTCTTGTGTGTCTTAGGACTTTGTTGGGTCTGGATGTTGCCTTTGTGCCCAAGGAGGGCGCCGTGCGCCTCAGGTGTTGTGAGTTGGGCATCATCCCTAGCATCTCGAACGCGTGTATCCGTCGACTCGGTGCCGATCGGGCACTTCTTTTCTGGCGTTACAAACGTGCGGTGTGGATCGGTCTGGCATCTGGGAGGTTTCCAGGCGGTCCTTTTTTGCGGCGTCGTTCTCGGCTGCGTCAGCAGCTCTGCTCTCTTGCGGTCCGTTTTTGTGGACTGGGCTTTCTTGCCTGCGTCCTTACGTTCTTAGGTCTTGAAGCCGGGATTGTTGCGCCTGCGTCCTCTCGGTTTTCAGAATAACCCCTTGTCGGGGGCCGTGACGTTCCTCTCTTTTTCTGGGGCTGCCGTAGAACCTCATCACATGGCCGTCACGGTCCCGCAGGTCTTCTCGCCGGACGGCGTCTTCCGTCCGGGTGTCGTTCTTCTTACCGAGAGTTCTCTCTCTCGTCTTTTAAGGCACGTTGTTTGTAGTGCGCTGTGGATCGTCGGGGTGTGCGAGTGTGCGTGTGGCCTGGAGCCGCCCTGCCCGGGGGGTGTAGAGTCAGGGGGTAGGTGGAGTAGCGCGAAGGGTCTGTGGCTAATGCATTGCTCTGCCTAGACTGTTGAGGCAAAGGTGGTTCAGTCGGGTTGGACGGAGTAGCTGAGGGGTTAGAGGGAAGGTGTGACTGGTGGTTCTTTGACTACTTTATGGTGTTTCTGACTTTTTTTTTTTTTTTTGTTTTATAACGTGAAGGTTCCAAGCGAGGAGCAATGTGGGGTATGGGCCCTGGAGCTGACTCGGGGATGGGTGGGCTGAAGGAGGGGTTATTTTTCAGGTGCTGCGTGTGGCTGGTGCGGTTCTAAGCCACCCCCGTTGTTTGCATCTCTAGAGGTGGTGCGTCAGCCTCCAAGCGGGAACCCAAAGTGACGGAGGCGGGGGAGGCAAGCTGTTGAAGGTAAAGGAGGGGGAGAAGGGGATAGGTGTGGGCAGGCTGTGGTTTTGGGCAGTGTTTCAGGAAGTGCCTTTTGGCTTTGGTTTCTGTAGGTGCCGTTTGGAGGGGCAATGCCGCCCGCTGAGGAGCGTTCCTGGAAGGTGAGGTGGTTGTGGTTTGGGTTGGTGTCTCATAGCCAAGTCTTGCATGGCCATGGAGTTGCAGTGTTTCTCTTTGGTTTTGCAGGCTCTGTGCGGGTCGCATTTGGAAGCGGAGGAGCGTTTGAGGTGAGCTGGGGAGTAGGGAGCGTGGGGCTGGTGTGTTTTTGGCAAGCGCATAGGTCATTTTGTGTCTCTTTGTATCCTAGGTGCTGGAAGCGACCAGAGCCACGGCGTCGGACTCTGGCGTAGGTACGGAGCGGTTCAGCGGCACGCCTTGGCACGTCTGAGGCGGCGGATGTTGTGCGATAGCTCCGTGATGACTGCTGCGATGCCGACTGACGGCGTTGTTCTTGTTTTGCAGACGGTGGAGCGGAACCTGGTGACGGCAGGCTGAATGCAGCGGGCCGAGTGTGGTTTTCCTTGTCCAGGATGGATTTGGACTCGTGGCTGTCTGCAAGCTAAGTTGAGGCTCCGGTGCCGGAGAGGGGTCGGGGGAGGGAGGGTGCGAGGTTGGCCGTTGCGGGGTGGGGTTTCGAAGTGTAGCGCAGTGGAGAGGGCTGCCTGGGAACGGTGCCCTCTGGTCCGGGAAAGGGAGCAGGTTAGTCTTCAGCAGGATGGCAGCGTGTGCGGGCAGGGCGGTGCCAGGCTGTGTCTGTTGTTGTGCAGTTTGCGTGGTGCGTCTTGTGTGTCTTAGGACTTTGTTGGGTCTGGATGTTGCCTTTGTGCCCAAGGAGGGCGCCGTGCGCCTCAGGTGTTGTGAGTTGGGCATCATCCCTAGCATCTCGAACGCGTGTATCCGTCGACTCGGTGCCGATCGGGCACTTCTTTTCTGGCGTTACAAACGTGCGGTGTGGATCGGTCTGGCATCTGGGAGGTTTCCAGGCGGTCCTTTTTTGCGGCGTCGTTCTCGGCTGCGTCAGCAGCTCTGCTCTCTTGCGGTCCGTTTTTGTGGACTGGGCTTTCTTGCCTGCGTCCTTACGTTCTTAGGTCTTGAAGCCGGGATTGTTGCGCCTGCGTCCTCTCGGTTTTCAGAATAACCCCTTGTCGGGGGCCGTGACGTTCCTCTCTTTTTCTGGGGCTGCCGTAGAACCTCATCACATGGCCGTCACGGTCCCGCAGGTCTTCTCGCCGGACGGCGTCTTCCGTCCGGGTGTCGTTCTTCTTACTGAGAGTTCTCTCTCTCGTCTTTTAAGGCACGTTGTTTGTAGTGCGCTGTGGATCGTCGGGGTGTGCGAGTGTGCGTGTGGCCTGGAGCCGCCCTGCCCGGGGGGTGTAGAGTCAGGGGGTAGGTGGAGTAGTGCGAAGGGTCTGTGGCTAATGCATTGCTCTGCCTAGACTGTTGAGGCAAAGGTGGTTCAGTCGGGTTGGACGGAGTAGCTGAGGGGTTAGAGGGAAGGTGTGACTGGTGGTTCTTTGACTACTTTATGGTGTTTCTGACTTTTTTTTTTTTGTTTTTGTTTTATAATGTGAAGGTTCCAAGCGAGGAGCAATGTGGGGTATGGGCCCTGGAGCTGACTCGGGGATGGGTGGGCTGAAGGAGGGGTTATTTTTCAGGTGCTGCGTGTGGCTGGTGCGGTTCTAAGCCACCCCCGTTGTTTGCATCTCTAGAGGTGGTGCGGGAACCCAAAGTGACGGAGGCGGGGGAGGCAAGCTGTTGAAGGCAAAGGAGGGGGAGAAGGGGATAGGTGTGGGCAGGCTGTGGTTTTGGGCAGTGTTTCAGGAAGTGCCTTTTGGCTTTGGTTTCTGTAGGTGCCGTTTGGAGGGGCAATGCCGCCCGCTGAGGAGCGTTCCTGGAAGGTGAGGTGGTTGTGGTTTGGGTTGGTGTCTCATAGCCAAGTCTTGCATGGCCATGGAGTTGCAGTGTTTCTCTTTGGTTTTGCAGGCTCTGTGCGGGTCGCATTTGGAAGCGGAGGAGCGTTTGAGGTGAGCTGGGGAGTAGGGAGCGTGGGGCTGGTGTGTTTTTGGCAAGCGCATAGGTCATTTTGTGTCTCTTTGTTATCCTAGGTGCTGGAAGCGACCAGAGCCGCGGCGTCGGACTCTGGTGTAGGTACGGAGCGGTTCAGCGGCACGCCTTGGCACGTCTGAGGCGGCGGATGTTGTGCGATAGCTCCGTGATGACTGCTGCGATGCCGACTGACGGCGTTGTTCTTGTTTTGCAGACGGTGGAGCGGAACCTGGTGACGGCAGGCTGAATGCAGCGGGCCGAGTGTGGTTTTCCTTGTCCAGGATGGATTTGGACTCGTGGCTGTCTGCAAGCTAAGTTGAGGCTCTGGTGCCGGAGAGGGGTCGGGGGAGGGAGGGTGCGAGGTTGGCCGTTGCGGGGTGGGGTTTCGAAGTGTAGCGCAGCGGAGAGGGCTGCCTGGGAACGGTGCCCTCTGGTCGGGGAAAGGGAGCAGGTTAGTCTTCAGCAGGATGGCAGCGTGTGCCGGGCAGGGCGGTGCCAGGCTGTGTCTGTTGTTGTGCAGTTTGCGTGGTGCGTCTTGTGTGTCTTAGGACTTTGTTGGGTCTGGATGTTGCCTTTGTGCCCAAGGAGGGCGCCGTGCGCCTCAGGTGTTGTGAGTTGGGCATCATCCCTAGCATCTCGAACGCGTGTATCCGTCGACTCGGTGCCGATCGGGCACTTCTTTTCTGGCGTTACAAACGTGCGGTGTGGATCGGTCTGGCATCTGGGAGGTTTCCAGGCGGTCCTTTTTTGCGGCGTCGTTCTCGGCTGCGTCAGCAGCTCTGCTCTCTTGCGGTCCGTTTTTGTGGACTGGGCTTTCTTGCCTGCGTCCTTACGTTCTTAGGTCTTGAAGCCGGGATTGTTGCGCCTGCGTCCTCTCGGTTTTCAGGATAACCCCTTGTCGGGGGCCGTGACGTTCCTCTCTTTTTCTGGGGCTGCCGTAGAACCTCATCCCATGGCCGTCACGGTCCCGCAGGTCTTCTCGCCGGACGGCGTCTTCCGTCCGGGTGTCGTTCTTCTTACCGAGAGTTCTCTCTCTCGTCTTTTAAGGCACGTTGTTTGTAGTGCGCTGTGGATCGTCGGGGTGTGCGAGTGTGCGTGTGGCCTGGAGCCGCCCTGCCCGGGGGGTGTAGAGTCAGGGGGTAGGTGGAGTAGCGCGAAGGGTCTGTGGCTAATGCATTGCTCTGCCTAGACTGTTGAGGCAAAGGTGGTTCAGTCGGGTTGGACGGAGTAGCTGAGGGGTTAGAGGGAAGGTGTGACTGGTGGTTCTTTGACTACTTTATGGTGTTTCTGACTTTTTTTTTTTTTTTTTTGTTTTATAACGTGAAGGTTCCAAGCGAGGAGCAATGTGGGGTATGGGCCCTGGAGCTGACTCGGGGATGGGTGGGCTGAAGGAGGGGTTATTTTTCAGGTGCTGCGTGTGGCTGGTGCGGTTCTAAGCCACCCCCGTTGTTTGCATCTCTAGAGGTGGTGCGTCAGCCTCCAAGCGGGAACCCAAAGTGACGGAGGCGGGGGAGGCAAGCTGTTGAAGGTAAAGGAGGGGGAGAAGGGGATAGGTGTGGGCAGGCTGTGGTTTTGGGCAGTGTTTCAGGAAGTGCCTTTTGGCTTTGGTTTCTGTAGGTGCCGTTTGGAGGGGCAATGCCGCCCGCTGAGGAGCGTTCCTGGAAGGTGAGGTGGTTGTGGTTTGGGTTGGTGTCTCATAGCCAAGTCTTGCATGGCCATGGAGTTGCAGTGTTTCTCTTTGGTTTTGCAGGCTCTGTGCGGGTCGCATTTGGAAGCGGAGGAGCGTTTGAGGTGAGCTGGGGAGTAGGGAGCGTGGGGCTGGTGTGTTTTTGGCAAGCGCATAGGTCATTTTGTGTCTCTTTGTATCCTAGGTGCTGGAAGCGACCAGAGCCACGGCGTCGGACTCTGGCGTAGGTACGGAGCGGTTCAGCGGCACGCCTTGGCACGTCTGAGGCGGCGGATGTTGTGCGATAGCTCCGTGATGACTGCTGCGATGCCGACTGACGGCGTTGTTCTTGTTTTGCAGACGGTGGAGCGGAACCTGGTGACGGCAGGCTGAATGCAGCGGGCCGAGTGTGGTTTTCCTTGTCCAGGATGGATTTGGACTCGTGGCTGTCTGCAAGCTAAGTTGAGGCTCCGGTGCCGGAGAGGGGTCGGGGGAGGGAGGGTGCGAGGTTGGCCGTTGCGGGGTGGGGTTTCGAAGTGTAGCACAGCGGAGAGGGCTGCCTGGGAACGGTGCCCTCTGGTCGGGGAAAGGGAGCAGGTTAGTCTTCAGCAGGATGGCAGCGTGTGCCGGGCAGGGCGGTGCCAGGCTGTGTCTGTTGTTGTGCAGTTTGCGTGGTGCGTCTTGTGTGTCTTAGGACTTTGTTGGGTCTGGATGTTGCCTTTGTGCCCAAGGAGGGCGCCGTGCGCCTCAGGTGTTGTGAGTTGGGCATCATCCCTAGCATCTCGAACGCGTGTATCTGTCGACTCGGTGCCGATCGGGCACTTCTTTTCTGGCGTTACAAACGTGCGGTGTGGATCGGTCTGGCATCTGGGAGGTTTCCAGGCGGTCCTTTTTTGCGGCGTCGTTCTCGGCTGCGTCAGCAGCTCTGCTCTCTTGCGGTCCGTTTTTGTGGACTGGGCTTTCTTGCCTGCGTCCTTACGTTCTTAGGTCTTGAAGCCGGGATTGTTGCGCCTGCGTCCTCTCGGTTTTCAGAATAACCCCTTGTCGGAGGCCGTGACGTTCCTCTCTTTTTCTGGGGCTGCCGTAGAACCTCATCACATGGCCGTCACGGTCCCGCAGGTCTTCTCGCCGGACGGCGTCTTCCGTCCGGGTATCGTTCTTCTTACTGAGAGTTCTCTCTCTCGTCTTTTAAGGCACGTTGTTTGTAGTGCGCTGTGGGTCGTCGGGGTGTGCGAGTGTGCGTGTGGCCTGGAGCCGCCCTGCCCGGGGGGTGTAGAGTCAGGGGGTAGGTGGAGTAGTGCGAAGGGTCTGTGGCTAATGCATTGCTCTGCCTAGACTGTTGAGGCAAAGGTGGTTCAGTCGGGTTGGACGGAGTAGCTGAGGGGTTAGAGGGAAGATGTGACTGGTGGTTCTTTGACTACTTCATGGTGTTTCTGACTTTTTTTTTTTTTTTTTTTTTGTTTTATAACGTGAAGGTTCCAAGCGAGGAGCAATGTGGGGTATAGGCCCTGGAGCTGACTCGGGGATGGGTGGGCTGAAGGAGGGGTTATTTTTCAGGTGCTGCGTGTGGCTGGTGCAGGCAGGTAGTATTGGACTTTGGGAGGCTGTCGCAAGAGAGAGCGCCATCGTTTGTGGGGCTGTGAATGGGGTTGCGTGGCTCCTTGAAGAGCAGCAAGAGCTTTTGGTCCTGGCCCCTTTGGTGTGGGAGGAATTCCTGGACGTTCGCAATTGGTGAGCCGGGCTCCGGCTGTACTCAGCGGTGCAGGCAGCTAGTATTGGACTTTGGGAGTCTGTCGTAAGAAAGAGCGCCAGCGTTTGTGGGGCTGTGAATGGGGTTGCCTGGCTCCTTGAAGAGCAGCAAGAGCTTTTGGTCCTGGCCCCTTTGGTGTGGGAGGAATCCCCGGACGTTCGCAATTGCTGAGCCGGGCTCCGGCTGTACTCAGCGGCGCAGGCAGCTAGTATTGGACTTTGGGAGGCTGTCGCAAGAGAGAGCGCCATCGTTTGTGGGGCTGTGAATGGGGTTGCCTGGCTCCTTGAAGAGCAGCAAGAGCTTTTGGTGCTGGCCCCTTTGGTGTGGGAGGAATCCCTGGACGTTCGCAATTGCTGAGCCGGGGTCTGGCTGTACCGAGTGGCGCAGGCAGCTAGTATTGGACTTTGGGAGGCTGTCGCAAGAGAGAGCGCCGTCGTTTGTGGGGCTGTGAATGGGGTTGCCTGGCTCCTTGAAGAGCAGCAAGAGCTTTTGGTCCTGGCCCCTTTGGTGTGGGAGGAATCCCTGGACGTTCGCAATTGCTGAGCCGGGGTCCAGCCGTACTGAGTGGCACAGGCAGCTAGTATTGGACTTTGGGAGGCTGTCGCAAGAGAGAGCGCCATCGTTTGTGGGGCTGTGAATGGGGTTGTGTGGCTCCTTCAAGAGCAGCAAGAGCTTTTGGTCCTGGCCCCTTTGGTGTGGGAGGAATCCCTGGACGTTTGCAATTGCTGAGCCGGGCTCCGGCTGTACCGAGGGGTGCAGGCAGCTAGTATTGGACTTTGGGAGGCTGTCGCAAGAGAGAGCGCCATCGTTTGTGGGGCTGTGAATGGGGTTGCCTGGCTCCTTGAAGAGCAGCAAGAGCTTTTGGTCCTGGCCCCTTTGGTGTGGGAGGAATCCCTGGACGTTTGCAATTGCTGAGCCGGGCTCCGGCTGTACTGAGGGGTGCAGGCAGCTAGTATTGGACTTTGGGAGGCTGTCGCAAGAGAGAGCGCCATCGTTTGTGGGGCTGTGAATGGGGTTGCCTGGCTCCTTGAAGAGCAGCAAGAGCTTTTGGTCCTGGCACCTTTGGTATGGGAGGAATCCCTGGACGTTCGCAATTGCTGAGCCGGGCTCCGGCTGTAGTCAGCGGCAAAGGAAGCTAGTATTGGACTTTGGGAGGCTGTCGCAAGAGAGAGCGGCATCGTTTGTGGGGCTGTGAATGGGGTTGCCTGGCCCCTTGAAGAGCAGCAAGAGCTTTTGGTCCTGGCCCCTTTGGTGTGGGAGGAATCCCTGGACGTTCGCAATTGCTGAGCCGGGCTCCGGCTGTACCGAGGGGTGCAGGCAGCTAGTATTGGACTTTGGGAGGCTGTCGCAAGAGAGAGCGCCATCGTTTGTGGGGCTGTGAATGGGGTTGCCTGGCTCCTTGAAGAGCAGCAAGAGCTTTTGGTCCTGGCCCCTTTGGTGTGGGAGGAATCCCTGGACGTTCGCAATTGCTGAGCCGGGCTCCGGCTGTACCGAGCGGCGCAGGCAGCTAGTATTGGACTTTGGGAGGCTGTCGCAAGAGAGAGCGGCATCGTTTGTGGGGCTGTGAATGGGGTTGCATGGCTCCTTGAAGAGCAGCAAGAGCTTTTGGTCCTGGCCCCTTTGGTGTGGGAGGAATCCCTGGACGTTCGCATTTGGTGAGCCGGTCTCCGGCTGTACTCGGTGGTGCAGGCAGCTAGTATTGGACTTTGGGAGGCTGTCGCAAGAGAGAGCGGCATCGTTTGTGGGGCTGTGAATGGGGTTGCCTGGCTCCTTGAAGAGCAGCAAGAGCTTTTGGTCCTGGCCCCTTTGGTGTGGGAGGAATCCCTGGACGTTCGCAATTGCTGAGCCGGGCTCCGGCTGTACTCGGTGGTGCAGGCAGCTAGTATTGGACTTTGGGAGGCTGTCGCAAGAGAGAGCGCCATCGTTTGTGGGGCTGTGAATGGGGTTGCGTGGCTCCTTGAAGAGCAGCAAGAGCTTTTGGTGCTGGCCCCTTTGGTGTGGGAGGAATCCCTGGACGTTCGCAATTGCTGAGCTGGGCTCCGGCTGTACCGAGTGGCGCAGGCAGCTAGTATTGGACTTTGGGAGGCTGTCGCAAGAGAGAGCGCCATCGTTTGTGGGGCTGTGAATGGGGTTGCCTGGCTTCTTGAAGAGCAGCAAGAGCTTTTGGTCCTGGCCCCTTTGGTGTGGGAGGAATCCCTGGACGTTTGCAATTGCTGAGCCGGGCTCCGGCCGTACCGAGCGGCGCAGGCAGCTAGTATTGGACTTTGGGAGGCTGTCGCAAGAGAGAGCGGCATCGTTTGTGGGGCTGTGAATGGGGTTGCCTGGCTCCTTGAAGAGCAGCAAGAGCTTTTGGTCCTGGCCCCTTTGGTGTGGCAGGAATCCCTGGACGTTCGCAATTGGTGAGCTGGGCTCCGGCCGTACGGAGGGGTGCAGGCAGCTAGTATTGGACTTTGGGAGGCTGTCGCAAGAGAGAGCGCCATCGTTTGTGGGGCTGTGAATGGGGTTGCGTGGCTCCTTGAAGAGCAGCAAGAGCTTTTGGTCCTGGCCCCTTTGGTGTGGGAGGAATCCCTGGACGTTCGCAATTGCTGAGCCGGGCTCCGGCCGTACCGAGGGGTGCAGGCAGCTAGTATTGGACTTCGGGAGGCTGTCTCAAGAGAGAGCGCCAGCGTTTGTGGGGCTGTGAATGGGGTTGCCTGGCTCCTTGAAGAGCAGCAAGAGCTTTTGGTCCTGGCCCCTTTGGTGTGGGAGGAATCCCTGGACGTTCGCAATTGCTGAGCCGGGCTCCGGCTGTAGTCAGCGGCGCAGGCAGCTAGTATTGGACTTTGGGAGGCTGTCGCAAGAGAGAGCGCCATCGTTTGTGGGGCTGTGAATGGGGTTGCGTGGCTCCTTGAAGAGCAGCAAGAGCTTTTGGTCCTGGCCCCTTTGGTGTGGGAGGAATCCCTGGACGTTCGCAATTGCTGAGCCGGGGTCTGGCTGTACCGAGTGGCGCAGGCAGCTAGTATTGGACTTTGGGAGGCTGTCGCAAGAGAGAGCGCCGTCGTTTGTGGGGCTGTGAATGGGGTTGCCTGGCTCCTTGAAGAGCAGCAAGAGCTTTTGGTCCTGGCCCCTTTGGTGTGGGAAGAATCCCTGGATGTTCGCAATTGTTGAGCCGGGCTCCGGCCGTACGGAGGGGTGCAGGCAGCTAGTATTGGACTTTGGGAGGCTGTCGCAAGAGAGAGCGCCAGCGTTTGTGGGGCTGTGAATGGGGTTGCCTGGCACCTTGAAGAGCAGCAAGAGCTTTTGGTCCTGGCCCCTTTGGTGTGGGAGGAATCCCTGGACGTTCGCAATTGCTGAGCCGGGCTCCGGCTGTACTCAGCGGCGCAGGCAGCTAGTATTGGACTTTGGGAGGCTGTCGCAAGAGAGAGCGCCAGCGTTTGTGGGGCTGTGAATGGGGTTGCCTGGCTCCTTGAAGAGCAGCAAGAGCTTTTGGTCCTGGCCCCTTTGGTGTGGGAGGAATCCCTGGATGTTCGCAATTGTTGAGCCGGGCTCCGGCCGTACGGAGGGGTGCAGGCAGCTAGTATTGGACTTTGGGAGGCTGTCGCAAGAGAGAGCGCCAGCGTTTGTGGGGCTGTGAATGGGGTTGCCTGGCACCTTGAAGAGCAGCAAGAGCTTTTGGTCCTGGCCCCTTTGGTGTGGGAGGAATCCCTGGACGTTCGCAATTGCTGAGCCGGGCTCCGGCTGTAGTCAGCGGCGCAGGCAGCTAGTATTGGACTTTGGGAGGCTGTCGCAAGAGAGAGCGCCAGCGTTTGTGGGGCTGTGAATGGGGTTGCCTGGCTCCTTGAAGAGCAGCAAGAGCTTTTGGTCCTGGCCCCTTTGGTGTGGGAGGAATCCCTGGACGTTCGCAATTGCTGAGCCGGGCTCCGGCTATACCGAGGGGTGCAGGCATCTAGTATTGGACTTTGGGAGGCTGTCGCAAGAGAGAGCGCCATCGTTT
This sequence comes from Platalea leucorodia, assembly GCF_965183815.1. Lineage (NCBI taxonomy): Eukaryota > Metazoa > Chordata > Aves > Pelecaniformes > Threskiornithidae > Platalea > Platalea leucorodia. Next base: position 70,285 of record NW_028121281.1, read on the forward strand.
GTGGGGCTGTGAATGGGGTTGCGTGGCTCCTTGAAGAGCAGCAAGAGCTTTTGGTGCTGGCCCCTTTGGTGTGGGAGGAATCCCTGGACGTTCGCAATTGCTGACCCGGGCTGCGGCTTTAGTCAGCGTCGCAGGCAGCTAGTATTGGACTTTGGGAGGCTGTCGCAAGAGAGAGCGCCATCGTTTGTGGGGCTGTGAATGGGGTTGCGTGGCTCCTTGAAGAGCAGCAAGAGCTTTTGGTGCTGGCCCCTTTGGTGTGGGAGGAATCCCTGGACGTTCGCAATTGCTGAGCCGGGCTCCGGCTGTACCGAGCGGCGCAGGCAGCTAGTATTGGACTTTGGGAGGCTGTCGCAAGAGAGAGCGCCATCGTTTGTGGGGCTGTGAATGGGGTTGCGTGGCTCCTTGAAGAGCAGCAAGAGCTTTTGGTCCTGGCCCCTTTGGTGTGGGAGGAATCCCTGGACGTTCGCAATTGCTGACCCGGGCTCCGGGTGTACTCAGCGGCGCAGGCAGCTAGTATTGGACTTTGGGAGGCTGTCGCAAGAGAGAGCGCCATCGTTTGTGGGGCTGTGAATGGGGTTGCGTGGCTCCTTGAAGAGCAGCAAGAGCTTTTGGTCCTGGCCCCTTTGGTGTGGGAGGAATCCCTGGATGTTCGCAATTGTTGAGCCGGGCTCTGGCTGTAGTCAGCTGCAAAGGCAGCTAGTATTGGACTTTGGGAGGCTGTCGCAAGAGAGAGCGCCAGCGTTTGTGGGGCTGTGAATGGGGTTGCGTGGCTCCTTGAAGAGCAGCAAGAGCTTTTGGTCCTGGCCCCTTTGGTGTGGGAGGAATCCCTGGACGTTTGCAATTGCTGAGCCGGGCTCCGGCCGTACCGAGCGGCGCAGGCAGCTAGTATTGGACTTTGGGAGGCTGTCGCAAGAGAGAGCGCCATCGTTTGTGGGGCTGTGAATGGGGTTGCGTGGCTCCTTGAAGAGCAGCAAGAGCTTTTGGTCCTGGCCCCTTTGGTGTGGGAGGAATCCCTGGACGTTCGCAATTGCTGAGCCTGGCTCCGGCCGTATGGAGGGGTGCAGGCAGCTAGTATTGGACTTTGGGTGGCTGTCGCAAGAGAGAGCGCCATCGTTTGTGGGGCTGTGAATGGGGTTGCGTGGCTCCTTGAAGAGCAGCAAGAGCTTTTGGTCCTGGCCCCTTTGGTGTGGGAGGAATCCCTGGACGTTCGCAATTGGTGAGCCGGGCTCCGGCCGTACGGAGGGGTGCAGGCAGCTAGTATTGGACTTTGGGAGGCTGTCGCAAGAGAGAGCGCCATCGTTTGTGGGGCTGTGAATGGGGTTGCCTGGCTCCTTGAAGAGCAGCAAGAGCTTTTGGTCCTGGCCCCTTTGGTGTGGGAGGAATCCCTGGACGTTCGCAATTGCTGAGCCGGGCTCCGGCTGTACTCAGCGGCGCAGGCAGCTAGTATTGGACTTTGGGAGGCTGTCGCAAGAGAGAGCGCCATCGTTTGTGGGGCTGTGAATGGGGTTGCCTGGCTCCTTGAAGAGCAGCAAGAGCTTTTGGTCCTGGCCCCTTTGGTGTGGGAGGAATCCCTGGATGTCCGCAATTGTTGAGCCGGGCTCCGGCCGTACGGAGGGGTGCAGGCAGCTAGTATTGGACTTTGGGAGGCTGTCGCAAGAGAGAGCGCCAGCGTTTGTGGGGCTGTGAATGGGGTTGCCTGGCACCTTGAAGAGCAGCAAGAGCTTTTGGTCCTGGCCCCTTTGGTGTGGGAGGAATCCCTGGACGTTCGCAATTGCTGAGCCGGGCTCCGGCTGTACTCAGCGGCGCAGGCAGCTAGTATTGGACTTTGGGAGGCTGTCGCAAGAGAGAGCGCCAGCGTTTGTGGGGCTGTGAATGGGGTTGCCTGGCTCCTTGAAGAGCAGCAAGAGCTTTTGGTCCTGGCCCCTTTGGTGTGGGAGGAATCCCTGGATGTTCGCAATTGTTGAGCCGGGCTCCGGCCGTACGGAGGGGTGCAGGCAGCTAGTATTGGACTTTGGGAGGCTGTCGCAAGAGAGAGCGCCAGCGTTTGTGGGGCTGTGAATGGGGTTGCCTGGCACCTTGAAGAGCAGCAAGAGCTTTTGGTCCTGGCCCCTTTGGTGTGGGAGGAATCCCTGGACGTTCGCAATTGCTGAGCCGGGCTCCGGCTGTAGTCAGCGGCGCAGGCAGCTAGTATTGGACTTTGGGAGGCTGTCGCAAGAGAGAGCGCCAGCGTTTGTGGGGCTGTGAATGGGGTTGCCTGGCTCCTTGAAGAGCAGCAAGAGCTTTTGGTCCTGGCCCCTTTGGTGTGGGAGGAATCCCTGGACGTTCGCAATTGCTGAGCCGGGCTCCGGCTGTACTCAGCGGCGCAGGCAGGTAGTATTGGACTTTGGGAGGCTGTCGCAAGAGAGAGCGCCATCGTTTGTGGGGCTGTGAATGGGGTTGCGTGGCTCCTTGAAGAGCAGCAAGAGCTTTTGGTGCTGGCCCCTTTGGTGTGGGAGGAATCCCTGGACGTTCGCAATTGCTGACCCGGGCTGCGGCTTTAGTCAGCGTCGCAGGCAGCTAGTATTGGACTTTGGGAGGCTGTCGCAAGAGAGAGCGCCATCGTTTGTGGGGCTGTGAATGGGGTTGCGTGGCTCCTTGAAGAGCAGCAAGAGCTTTTGGTGCTGGCCCCTTTGGTGTGGGAGGAATCCCTGGACGTTCGCAATTGCTGAGCCGGGCTCCGGCTGTACCGAGCGGCGCAGGCAGCTAGTATTGGACTTTGGGAGGCTGTCGCAAGAGAGAGCGCCATCGTTTGTGGGGCTGTGAATGGGGTTGCGTGGCTCCTTGAAGAGCAGCAAGAGCTTTTGGTCCTGGCCCCTTTGGTGTGGGAGGAATCCCTGGACGTTCGCAATTGCTGACCCGGGCTCCGGGTGTACTCAGCGGCGCAGGCAGCTAGTATTGGACTTTGGGAGGCTGTCGCAAGAGAGAGCGCCATCGTTTGTGGGGCTGTGAATGGGGTTGCGTGGCTCCTTGAAGAGCAGCAAGAGCTTTTGGTCCTGGCCCCTTTGGTGTGGGAGGAATCCCTGGATGTTCGCAATTGTTGAGCCGGGCTCCGGCCGTACGGAGGGGTGCAGGCAGCTAGTATTGGACTTTGGGAGGCTGTCGCAAGAGAGAGCGCCAGCGTTTGTGGGGCTGTGAATGGGGTTGCCTGGCACCTTGAAGAGCAGCAAGAGCTTTTGGTCCTGGCCCCTTTGGTGTGGGAGGAATCCCTGGACGTTTGCAATTGCTGAGCCGGGCTCCGGCCGTACCGAGCGGCGCAGGCAGCTAGTATTGGACTTTGGGAGGCTGTCGCAAGAGAGAGCGCCATCGTTTGTGGGGCTGTGAATTGGGTTGCGTGGCTCCTTGAAGAGCAGCAAGAGCTTTTGGTCCTGGCCCCTTTGGTGTGGGAGGAATCCCTGGACGTTCGCAATTGCTGAGCCAGGCTCCGGCCGTACGGAGGGGTGCAGGCAGGTAGTATTGGACTTTGGGAGGCTGTCGCAAGAGAGAGCGCCATCGTTTGTGGGGCTGTGAATGGGGTTGCGTGGCTCCTTGAAGAGCAGCAAGAGCTTTTGGTCCTGGCCCCTTTGGTGTGGGAGGAATCCCTGGACGTTCGCAATTGCTGAGCCGGGCTCCGGCCGTACGGAGGGGTGCAGGCAGCTAGTATTGGACTTTGGGAGGCTGTCGCAAGAGAGAGCGCCAGCGTTTGTGGGGCTGTCAATGGGGTTGCCTGGCTCCTTGAAGAGCAGCAAGAGCTTTTGGTCCTGGCCCCTTTGGTGTGGGAGGAATCCCTGGACGTTCGCAATTGCTGAGTCGGGCTCCGGCTGTACCGAGTGTCGCAGGCAGCTAGTGTTGGACTTTGGGAGGCTGTCGCAAGAGAGAGCGCCCGTGTTTGTGGGGCTGTGAATGGGGTTGCGTGGCTCCTTGAAGAGCAGCAAGAGCTTTTGGTCCTGGCCCCTTTGGTGTGGGAGGAATCCCTGGACGTTCGCAGTTTCTGAGCCGGGCTCCGGCCGTATGGAGGGTTGCAGGCAGCTAGTATTGGACTTTGGGAGGCTGTCGCAAGAGAGAGCGCCATCGTTTGTGGGGCTGTGAATGGGGTTGCCTGGCTCCTTGAAGAGCAGCAAGAGCTTTTGGTCCTGGCCCCTTTGGTGTGGCAGGAATCCCTGGACGTTCGCAAATGCTGAGCCGGGCTCTGGCTGTACCGAGGGGTGCAGGCAGCTAGTATTGGACTTTGGGAGGCTGTCGCAAGAGAGAGCGCCATCGTTTGTGGGGCTGTGAATGGGGTTGCCTGGCTCCTTGAAGAGCAGCAAGAGCTTTTGGTCCTGGCCCCTTTGGTGTGGGAGGAATCCCTGGACGTTCGCAATTGCTGAGCCGGGCTGCGGCTGTAGTCAGCGGCGCAGGCACCTAGTATTGGAGTTTGGGAGGCTGTCGCAAGAGAGAGCGCCATCGTTTGTGGGGCTGTGAATGGGGTTGCGTGGCTCCTTGAAGAGCAGCAAGAGCTTTTGGTCCTGGCCCCTTTGGTGTGGGAGGAATCCCTGGACGTTCGCAATTGCTGAGCCGGTCTCCGGCTGTACCGAGGGGTGCAGGCAGCTAGTATTGGACTTTGGGAGGCTGTCGCAAGAGAGAGCGCCATCGTTTGTGGGGCTGTGAATGGGGTTGCCTGGCTCCTTGAAGAGCAGCAAGAGCTTTTGGTGCTGGCCCCTTTGGTGTGGCAGGAATCCCTGGACGTTCGCAATTGCTGAGCCGGGCTCCGGCTGTACCGAGGGGCGCAGGCAGGTAGTATTGGACTTTGGGAGGCTGTCGCAAGAGAGAGCGCCATCGTTTGTGGGGCTGTGAATGGGGTTGCCTGGCTCCTTGAAGAGCAGCAAGAGCTTTTGGTCCTGGCACCTTTGGTGTGGGAGGAATCCCTGGACGTTCGCAATTGCTGAGCCGGGCTCTGGCTGTAGTCAGCTGCAAAGGTAGCTAGTATTGGACTTTGGGAGGCTGTCGCAAGAGAGAGCGCCAGCGTTTGTGGGGCTGTGAATGGGGTTGCGTGGCTCCTTGAAGAGCAGCAAGAGCTTTTGGTCCTGGCCCCTTTGGTGTGGGAGGAATCCCTGGACGTTCGCAATTGCTGAGCCGGGCTCCGGCCGTACCGAGGGGTGCAGGCAGCTAGTATTGGACTTTGGGAGGCTGTCGCAAGAGAGAGCGCCATCGTTTGTGGGGCTGTGAATGGGGTTGCGTGGCTCCTTGAAGAGCAGCAAGAGCTTTTGGTCCTGGCCCCTTTGGTGTGGGAGGAATCCCTGGACGTTCGCAATTGCTGAGCCTGGCTCCGGCCGTATGGAGGGGTGCAGGCAGCTAGTATTGGACTTTGGGTGGCTGTCGCAAGAGAGAGCGCCATCGTTTGTGGGGCTGTGAATGGGGTTGCGTGGCTCCTTGAAGAGCAGCAAGAGCTTTTGGTCCTGGCCCCTTTGGTGTGGGAGGAATCCCTGGACGTTCGCAATTGGTGAGCCGGGCTCCGGCCGTACGGAGGGGTGCAGGCAGCTAGTATTGGATTTTGGGATGCTGTCGCAAGACAGAGCGGCATCGTTTGTGGGGCTGTGAATTGGGTTGCCTGGCTCCTTGAAGAGCAGCAAGAGCTTTTGGTCCTGGCCCCTTTGGTGTGGGAGGAATCCCTGGACGTTCGCAATTGCTGAGCCGGGCTCCAGCTGTAGTCAGCGGCAAAGGCAGCTAGTATTGGACTTTGGGAGGCTGTCGCAAGAGAGAGCGCCATCGTTTGTGGGGCTGTGAATGGGGTTGTGTGGCTCCTTGAAGAGCAGCTAGAGCTTTTGGTCCTGGCCCCTTTGGTGTGGGAGGAATCCCTGGACGTTCGCAATTGCTGAGCCGGGCTCCGGCTGTAATCAGCGGCGCAGGCAGCTAGTATTGGACTTTGGGAGGCTGTCGCAAGAGAGAGCGCCATCGTTTGTGGGGCTGTGAATGGGGTTGCGTGGCTCCTTGAAGAGCAGCAAGAGCTTTTGGTGCTGGCCCCTTTGGTGTGGGAGGAATCCCTGGACGTTCGCAATTGCTGAGCCGGGCTCCGGCCGTACGGAGAGGTGCAGGCAGCTAGTATTGGACTTTGGGAGGCTGTCGCAAGAGAGAGCGCCATCGTTTGTGGGGCTGTGAATGGGGTTGCGTGGCTCCTTGAAGAGCAGCAAGAGCTTTTGGTGCTGGCCCCTTTGGTGTGGGAGGAATCCCTGGACGTTCGTAATTGCTGAGCCTGGCTCCGGCTGTACCGAGCGGCGCAGGCAGCTAGTATTGGACTTTGGGAGGCTGTTGCAAGAGAGAGCGCCATCGTTTGTGGGGCTGTGAATGGGGTTGCGTGGCTCCTTGAAGAGCAGCAAGAGCTTTTGGTGCTGGCCCCTTTGGTGTGGGAGGAATCCCTGGACGTTCGCAATTGCTGAGCCGGGCTCCGGCCGTACTGAGGGGTGCAGGCAGCTAGTATTGGACTTTGGGAGGCTGTCGCAAGAGAGAGCGCCATCGTTTGTGGGGCTGTGAATGGGGTTGCCTGGCTCCTTGAAGAGCAGCAAGAGCTTTTGGTCCTGGCCCCTTTGGTGTGGGAGGAATCCCTGGACGTTCGCAATTGCTGAGCCGGGCTCCGGCTGTACCGAGCGGTGCAGGCAGCTAGTATTGGATTTTGGGATGCTGTCGCAAGACAGAGCGGCATCGTTTGTGGGGCTGTGAATGGGGTTGCCTGGCTCCTTGAAGAGCAGCAAGAGCTTTTGGTCCTGGCCCCTTTGGTGTGGGAGGAATCCCTGGACGTTCGCAATTGCTGAGCCGGGGTCTGGCTGTACCGAGGGGTGCAGGCAGCTAGTATTGGACTTTGGGAGTCTCTTGCAAGAGAGAGCGCCAGCGTTTGTGGGGCTGTGAATGGGGTTGTGTGGCTCCTTGAAGAGCAGCTAGAGCTTTTGGTCCTGGCCCCTTTGGTGTGGGAGGAATCCCTGGACGTTCGCAATTGCTGAGCCGGGCTCCGGTTGTAGTCAGCGGCGCAGGCAGCTAGTATTGGACTTTGGGAGGCTGTCGCAAGAGAGAGCGCCATCGTTTGTGGGGCTGTGAATGGGGTTGCCTGGCTCCTTGAAGAGCAGCAAGAGCTTTTGGTCCTGGCCCCTTTGGTGTGGGAGGAATCCCTGGACATTCGCAATTGCTGAGCCGGGCTCAGGCTATACCGAGGGGTGCAGGCATCTAGTATTGGACTTTGGGAGGCTGTCGCAAGAGAGAGCGCCATCGTTTGTGGGGCTGTGAATGGGGTTGCGTGGCTCCTTGAAGAGCAGCAAGAGCTTTTGGTGCTGGCCCCTTTGGTGTGGGAGGAATCCCTGGACGTTCGCAATTGCTGACCCGGGCTGCGGCTTTAGTCAGCGTCGCAGGCAGCTAGTGTTGGACTTTGGGAGGCTGTCGCAAGAGAGAGCGCCATCGTTTGTGGGGCTGTGAATGGGGTTGCCTGGCTCCTTGAAGAGCAGCAAGAGCTTTTGGTCCTGGCCCCTTTGGTGTGGCAGGAATCCCTGGACGTTCGCAATTGCTGAGCCTGGCTCCGGCCGTACGGAGGGGTGCAGGCAGCTAGTATTGGACTTTGGGAGGCTGTCGCAAGAGAGAGCGCCATCGTTTGTGGGGCTGTGAATGGGGTTGCGTGGCTCCTTGAAGAGCAGCAAGAGCTTTTGGTCCTGGCCCCTTTGGTGTGGCAGGAATCCCTGGACGTTCGCAATTGCTGAGCCGGGCTCCGGCTGTACCGAGCGGCGCAGGCAGCTAGTATTGGATTTTGGGAGGCTGTCGCAAGAGAGAGCGCCAGCGTTTGTGGGGCTGTGAATTGGGTTGCCTGGCTCCTTGAAGAGCAGCAAGAGCTTTTGGTCCTGGCCCCTTTGGTGTGGGAGGAATCCCTGGACGTTCGCAATTGCTGAGCCGGGCTCCGGCTGTAGGCAGCGGCAAAGGCAGCTAGTATTGGACTTTGGGAGGCTGTCGCAAGAGAGAGCGCCATCGTTTGTGGGGCTGTGAATGGGGTTGCGTGGCTCCTTGAAGAGCAGCTAGAGCTTTTGGTCCTGGCCCCTTTGGTGTGGGAGGAATCCCCGGACGTTCGCAATTGCTGAGCCGGGCTCCGGCTGTACTCAGCGGCGCAGGCAGCTAGTATTGGACTTTGGGAGGCTGTCGCAAGAGAGAGCGCCATCGTTTGTGGGGCTGTGAATGGGGTTGCGTGGCTCCTTGAAGAGCAGCAAGAGCTTTTGGTCCTGGCCCCTTTGGTGTGGGAGGAATCCCTGGACGTTCGCAATTGCTGAGCCTGGCTCCGGCTGTACTCAGCGGCGCAGGCAGCTAGTATTGGACTTTGGGAGGCTGTCGCAAGAGAGAGCGCCAGCGTTTGTGGGGCTGTGAATGGGGTTGCGTGGCTCCTTGAAGAGCAGCAAGAGCTTTTGGTGCTGGCCCCTTTGGTGTGGGAGGAATCCCTGGACGTTCGCAATTGCTGAGCCGGGCTCCGGCCGTACGGAGAGGTGCAGGCAGGTAGTATTGGACTTTGGGAGGCTGTCGCAAGAGAGAGCGCCATCGTTTGTGGGGCTGTGAATGGGGTTGCGTGGCTCCTTGAAGAGCAGCAAGAGCTTTTGGTCCTAGCCCCTTTGGTGTGGGAGGAATCCCTGGACGTTCGCAATTGCTGAGCCGGGCTCCGGCTGTACTCAGCAGCGCAGGCAGCTAGTATTGGACTTTGGGAGGCTGTCGCAAGAGAGAGCGCCATCGTTTGTGGGGCTGTGAATGGGGTTGCCTGGCTCCTTGAAGAGCAGCAAGAGCTTTTGGTGCTGGCCCCTTTGGTGTGGGAGGAATCCCTGGACGTTCGCAATTGCTGAGCCGGGCTCCGGCTGTACCGAGCGGTGCAGGCAGCTAGTATTGGATTTTGGGATGCTGTCGCAAGACAGAGCGGCATCGTTTGTGGGGCTGTGAATGGGGTTGCCTGGCTCCTTGAAGAGCAGCAAGAGCTTTTGGTCCTGGCCCCTTTGGTGTGGGAGGAATCCCTGGACGTTCGCAATTGCTGAGCCGGGGTCTGGCTGTACCGAGTGGCGCAGGCAGCTAGTATTGGACTTTGGGAGGCTGTCGCAAGAGAGAGCGCCATCGTTTGTGGGGCTGTGAATGGGGTTGTGTGGCTCCTTGAAGAGCAGCTAGAGCTTTTGGTGCTGGCCCCTTTGGTGTGGGAGGAATCCCTGGACGTTCGCAATTGCTGAGCCGGGCTCCGGCTGTAGTCAGCGGCGCAGGCAGCTAGTATTGGACTTTGGGAGGCTGTCGCAAGAGAGAGCGCCATCGTTTGTGGGGCTGTGAATGGGGTTGCCTGGCTCCTTGAAGAGCAGCTAGAGCTTTTGGTCCTGGCACCTTTGGTGTGGGAGGAATCCCCGGACGTTTGCAGTTCCTGAGCCGGGCTCCAGCTGTACTCGGTGGTGCAGGCAGCTAGTATTGGACTTTGGGAGGCTGTTGCAAGAGAGAGCGTCAGCGTTTGTGGGGCTGTGAATGGGGTTGTGTGGCTCCTTGAAGAGCAGCTAGAGCTTTTGGTCCTGGCCCCTTTGGTGTGGGAGGAATCCCTGGACATTCGCAATTGCTGAGCCGGGCTCCGGCTATACCGAGGGGTGCAGGCATCTAGTATTGGACTTTGGGAGGCTGTCGCAAGAGAGAGCGCCATCGTTTGTGGGGCTGTGAATGGGGTTGCGTGGCTCCTTGAAGAGCAGCAAGAGCTTTTGGTGCTGGCCCCTTTGGTGTGGGAGGAATCCCTGGACGTTCGCAATTGCTGACCCGGGCTGCGGCTTTAGTCAGCGTCGCAGGCAGCTAGTATTGGACTTTGGGAGGCTGTCGCAAGAGAGAGCGCCATCGTTTGTGGGGCTGTGAATGGGGTTGCCTGGCTCCTTGAAGAGCAGCAAGAGCTTTTGGTCCTGGCCCCTTTGGTGTGGCAGGAATCCCTGGACGTTCGCAATTGCTGAGCCTGGCTCCGGCCGTATGGAGGGGTGCAGGCAGGTAGTATTGGACTTTGGGAGGCTGTCGCAAGAGAGAGCGCCAGCGTTTGTGGGGCTGTGAATTGGGTTGCCTGGCTCCTTGAAGAGCAGCAAGAGCTTTTGGTCCTGGCCCCTTTGGTGTGGGAGGAATCCCCGGACGTTCGCAATTGCTGAGCCGGGCTCCGGCTGTAGTCAGCGGCGCAGGCAGGTAGTATTGGACTTTGGGAGGCTGTCGCAAGAGAGTACGCCAGCGTTTGTGGGGCTGTGAATGGGGTTGCGTGGCTCCTTGAAGAGCAGCAAGAGCTTTTGGTCCTGGCCCCTTTGGTGTGGGAGGAATCCCTGGACGTTCGCAATTGCTGAGCCTGGCTCCGGCTGTACTCAGCGGCGCAGGCAGCTAGTATTGGACTTTGGGAGGCTGTCGCAAGAGAGAGCGCCAGCGTTTGTGGGGCTGTGAATGGGGTTGCGTGGCTCCTTGAAGAGCAGCAAGAGCTTTTGGTGCTGGCCCCTTTGGTGTGGGAGGAATCCCTGGACGTTTGCAATTGCTGAGCCTGGCTCCGGCCGTACGGAGAGGTGCAGGCAGGTAGTATTGGACTTTGGGAGGCTGTCGCAAGAGAGAGCGCCATCGTTTGTGGGGCTGTGAATGGGGTTGCGTGGCTCCTTGAAGAGCAGCAAGAGCTTTTGGTCCTAGCCCCTTTGGTGTGGGAGGAATCCCTGGACGTTCGCAATTGCTGAGCCGGGCTCCGGCTGTACTCAGCAGCGCAGGCAGCTAGTATTGGACTTTGGGAGGCTGTCGCAAGAGAGAGCGCCATCGTTTGTGGGGCTGTGAATGGGGTTGCCTGGCTCCTTGAAGAGCAGCAAGAGCTTTTGGTGCTGGCCCCTTTGGTGTGGGAGGAATCCCTGGACGTTCGCAATTGCTGAGCCGGGCTCCGGCCGTACGGAGGGGTGCAGGCAGCTAGTGTTGGACTTTGGGAGGCTGTCGCAAGAGAGAGCGCCATCGTTTGTGGGGCTGTGAATGGGGTTGCGTGGCTCCTTGAAGAGCAGCAAGAGCTTTTGGTCCTGGCCCCTTTGGTGTGGGAGGAATCCCTGGACGTTCGCAGTTTCTGAGCCGGGCTCTGGCCGTATGGAGGGGTGCAGGCAGCTAGTATTGGACTTTGGGAGGCTCTCACAAGAGAGAGCGCCATCGTTTGTGGGGCTGTGAATGGGGTTGCCTGGCTCCTTGAAGAGCAGCAAGAGCTTTTGGTCCTGGCCCCTTTGGTGTGGCAGGAATCCCTGGACGTTCGCAATTGGTGAGCCGGGCTCCGGCCGTACGGAGGGGTGCAGGCAGCTAGTATTGGACTTTGGGAGGCTGTCGCAAGAGAGAGCGCCATCGTTTGTGGGGCTGTGAATGGGGTTGCCTGGCTCCTTGAAGAGCAGCAAGAGCTTTTGGTCCTGGCCCCTTTGGTGTGGGAGGAATCCCTGGACGTTCGCAATTGCTGAGCCGGGCTCCGGCCGTACGGAGGGTTGCAGGCAGGTAGTATTGGACTTTGGGAGGCTGTCGCAAGAGAGAGCGCCATGGTTTGTGGGGCTGTGAATGGGGTTGCCTGGCACTTTGAAGAGCAGCAAGAGCTTTTGGTCCTGGCCCCTTTGGTGTGGGAGGAATCCCCGGACGTTCGCAATTGCTGAGCCGGGCTCTGGCCGTATGGAGGGGTGCAGGCAGCTAGTATTGGACTTTGGGAGGCTCTCACAAGAGAGAGCACCAGCGTTTGTGGGGCTGTGAATGGGGTTGCCTGGCACCTTGAAGAGCAGCAAGAGCTTTTGGTCCTGGCCCCTTTGGTGTGGGAGGAATCCCTGGACGTTCGCAATTGCTTAGCCGGGCTCCGGCTGTAGTCAGCGGCAAAGGCAGCTAGTATTGGACTTTGGGAGGCTGTCGCAAGAGAGAGCGCCATCATTTGTGGGGCTGTGAATGGGGTTGCCTGGCTCCTTGAAGAGCAGCAAGAGCTTTTGGTCCTGGCCCCTTTGGTGTGGGAGGAATCCCTGGACGTTCGCAATTTCTGAGCCGGGCTCGGGCTGTAGTCAGCGGCGCAGGCAGCTAGTATTGGACTTTGGGAGGCTGTCGCAAGAGAGAGCGCCATCGTTTGTGGGGCTGTGAATGGGGTTGCCTGGCTCCTTGAAGAGCAGCAAGAGCTTTTGGTCCTGGCCCCTTTGGTGTGGGAGGAATCCCTGGATGTTCGCAATTGCTGAGCCGGGCTCCGGCCGTACGGAGGGGTGCAGGCAGCTAGTATTGGACTTTGGGAGGCTGTCGCAAGAGAGAGCGGCATCGTTTGTGGGGCTGTGAATGGGGTTGCGTGGCTCCTTGAAGAGCAGCAAGAGCTTTTGGTGCTGGCCCCTTTGGTATGGGAGGAATCCCCGGACGTTCGCAATTGCTGAGCCGGGCTCCGGCCGTACGGAGGGGTGCAGGCAGCTAGTATTGGACTTTGGGAGGCTGTCGTAAGAGAGAGCGGCATCGTTTGTGGGGCTGTGAATGGGGTTGCCTGGCTCCTTGAAGAGCAGCAAGAGCTTTTGGTGCTGGCCCCTTTGGTGTGGGAGGAATCCCTGGACGTTCGCAATTGCTGAGCCGGGCTCCGGCCGTACGGAGGGTTGCAGGCAGCTAGTATTGGACTTTGGGAGGCTGTCGCAAGAGAGAGCGCCATCGTTTGTGGGGCTGTGAATGGGGTTGCGTGGCTCCTTGAAGAGCAGCAAGAGCTTTTGGTCCTGGCCCCTTTGGTGTGGGAGGAATCCCTGGACATTCGCAATTGCTGAGCCGGGCTCCGGCTGTACCGAGGGGTGCAGGCATCTAGTATTGGACTTTGGGAGGCTGTCGCAAGAGAGAGCGCCATCGTTTGTGGGGCTGTGAATGGGGTTGCGTGGCTCCTTGAAGAGCAGCAAGAGCTTTTGGTCCTGGCCCCTTTGGTGTGGCAGGAATCCCTGGACGTTAGCAATTGCTGAGCCGGGCTGCGGCTTTAGTCAGCGTCGCAGGCAGCTAGTATTGGACTTTGGGAGGCTGTCGCAAGAGAGAGCGCCATCGTTTGTGGGGCTGTGAATGGGGTTGCCTGGCTCCTTGAAGAGCAGCAAGAGCTTTTGGTCCTGGCCCCTTTGGTGTGGGAGGAATCCCTGGACGTTCGCAATTGCTGAGCCGGGCTCCGGCCGTATGGAGGGGTGCAGGCAGCTAGTATTGGACTTTGGGAGGCTGTCGCAAGAGAGAGCGCCATCGTTTGTGGGGCTGTGAATGGGGTTGCCTGGCTCCTTGAAGAGCAGCAAGAGCTTTTGGTCCTGGCCCCTTTGGTGTGGGAGGAATCCCTGGACGTTCGCAATTGCTGAGCCGGGCTCCGGCTGTACCGAGCGGTGCAGGCCGCTAGTATTGGATTTTGGGATGCTGTCGCAAGACAGAGCGGCATCGTTTGTGGGGCTGTGAATGGGGTTGCCTGGCTCCTTGAAGAGCAGCAAGAGCTTTTGGTCCTGGCCCCTTTGGTGTGGGAGGAATCCCTGGACGTTCGCAATTGCTGAGCCGGGCTCCGGCTGTAGTCAGCGGCGCAGGCAGCTAGTATTGGACTTTGGGAGGCTGTCGCAAGAGAGAGCGCCATCGTTTGTGGGGCTGTGAATGGGGTTGTGTGGCTCCTTGAAGAGCAGCTAGAGCTTTTGGTCCTGGCCCCTTTGGTGTGGGAGGAATCCCTGGACGATCGCAATTGCTGAGCCGGGCTCCGGCTATAGTCAGCGGCGCAGGCAGCTAGTATTGGACTTTGGGAGGCTGTCGCAAGAGAGAGCGCCATCGTTTGTGGGGCTGTGAATGGGGTTGTGTGGCTCCTTGAAGAGCAGCTAGAGCTTTTGGTCCTGGCCCCTTTGGTGTGGGAGGAATCCCTGGACGTTCGCAATTGCTGAGCCGGGCTCCGGCTGTAGTCAGCGGCGCAGGCAGCTAGTATTGGACTTTGGGAGGCTGTCGCAAGAGAGAGCGCCAGCGTTTGTGGGGCTGTGAATGGGGTTGCGTGGCTCCTTGAAGAGCAGCAAGAGCTTTTGGTCCTGGCCCCTTTGGTGTGGGAGGAATCCCTGGACGTTTGCAATTGCTGAGCCTGGCTCCGGCTGTAGTCAGCGGCGCAGGCAGGTAGTATTGGACTTTGGGAGGCTGTCGCAAGAGAGAGCGCCATCGTTTGTGGGGCTGTGAATGGGGTTGCGTGGCTCCTTGAAAAGCAGCAAGAGCTTTTGGTCCTGGCCCCTTTGGTGTGGGAGGAATCCCTGGACGTTCGCAATTGCTGAGCCAGGCTCCGGCCGTACCGAGGGGTGCAGGCAGGTAGTATTGGACTTTGGGAGGCTGTCGCAAGAGAGAGCACCATCGTTTGTGGGGCTGTGAATGGGGTTGCCTGGCTCCTTGAAGAGCAGCAAGAGCTTTTGGTGCTGGCCCCTTTGGTGTGGGAGGAATCCCTGGACGTTTGCAATTGCTGAGCCGGTCTCCGCCTGTAATCGGTGGTGCAGGCAGCTTGTATTGGACTTTGGGAGGCTGTTGCAAGAGAGAGCGCCATCGTTTGTGGGGCTGTGAATGGGGTTGCCTGGCTCCTTGAAGAGCAGCAAGAGCTTTTGGTCCTGGCCCCTTTGGTGTGGGAGGAATCCCTGGACGTTCGCAATTGCTGAGCCGGGCTCCGGCTGTACCGAGGGGTGCAGGCAGGTAGTATTGGACTTTGGGAGGCTGTCGCAAGAGAGAGCGCCATCGTTTGTGGGGCTGTGAATGGGGTTGCCTGGCTCCTTGAAGAGCAACAAGAGCTTTTGGTCCTGGCCCCTTTGGTGTGGGAGGAATCCCTGGACGTTCGCAATTGCTGAGCCGGGCTCCAGCTGTACTCGGTGGTGCAGGCAGCTAGTATTGGACTTTGGGAGGCTGTCGCAAGAGAGAGCGCCATCGTTTGTGGGGCTGTGAATGGGGTTGCCTGGCTCCTTGAAGAGCAGCAAGAGCTTTTGGTCCTGGCCCCTTTGGTGTGGGAGGAATCCCTGGACGTTCGCAATTGCTGAGCTGGGCTCCGGCCGTACCGAGGGGTGCAGGCAGCTCGTATTGGACTTTGGGAGGCTGTCGCAAGAGAGAGCGCCAGCGTTTGTGGGGCTGTGAATGGGGTTGCCTGGCTCCTTGAAGAGCAGCAAGAGCTTTTGGTCCTGGCCCCTTTGGTGTGGGAGGAATCCCTGGACGTTCACAATTGCTGAGCCAGGCTCCGGCCATACCGAGGGGTGCAGGCAGCTAGTATTGGACTTTGGGAGGCTGTCGCAAGAGAGAGCGCCAGCGTTTGTGGGGCTGTGAATGGGGTTGCGTGGCTCCTTGAAGAGCAGCAAGAGCTTTTGGTCCTGGCCCCTTTGGTGTGGGAGGAATCCCTGGACGTTCGCAATTGCTGAGCTGGGCTCTGGCTGTACTCAGCGGCGCAGGCAGCTAGTATTGGACTTTGGGAGGCTGTCGCAAGAGAGAGCGCCAGCGTTTGTGGGGCTGTGAATGGGGTTGCGTGACTCCTTGAAGAGCAGCAAGAGCTTTTGGTCCTGGCCCCTTTGGTGCGGGAGGAATCCCTGGACGTTCGCAATTGCTGAGCTGGGCTCCGGCTGTACTTGGCGTTGCAGGCAGCTAGTATTGGACTTTGGGAGGCTGTCGCAAGAGAGAGCGCCATCGTTTGTGGGGCTGTGAATGGGGTTGCGTGGCTCCTTGAAGAGCAGCAAGAGCTTTTGGTCCTGGCCCCTTTGGTGTGGGAGGAATCCCCGGACGTTCGCAGTTCCTGAGCCGGGCTCCGGCTGTACTCGGTGGTGCAGGCAGCTAGTATTGGACTTTGGGAGGCTGTCGCAAGAGAGAGCACCAGCGTTTGTGGGGCTGTGAATGGGGTTGCCTGGCTCCTTGAAGAGCAGCAAGAGCTTTTGGTCCTGGCCCCTTTGGTGTGGGAGGAATCCCTGGACGTTCGCAATTGCTGAGCCGGGCTCCGGCTGTACTCAGCGGCGCAGGCAGCTAGTATTGGACTTTGGGAGGCTGTCGCAAGAGAGAGCGCCAGCATTTGTGGGGCTGTGAATGGGGTTGCGTGGCTCCTTGAAGAGCAGCAAGAGCTTTTGGTCCTGGCCCCTTTGGTGTGGGAGGAATCCCTGGACATTCGCAATTGCTGAGCCGGGCTCCGGCCGTACCGAGGGGTGCAGGCAGCTAGTATTGGACTTTGGGAGGCTGTCGCAAGAGAGAGCGCCATCGTTTGTGGGGCTGTGAATGGGGTTGCCTGGCTCCTTGAAGAGCAGCAAGAGCTTTTGGTCCTGGCACCTTTGGTGTGGGAGGAATCCCTGGACGTTCGCAATTGCTGAGCCGGGCTCCAGCTGTACTCGGTGGTGCAGGCAGCTAGTATTGGACTTTGGGAGGCTGTCGCAAGAGAGAGCGCCATCGTTTGTGGGGCTGTGAATGGGGTTGCCTGGCTCCTTGAAGAGCAGCAAGAGCTTTTGGTCCTGGCCCCTTTGGTGTGGGAGGAATCCCTGGACATTCGCAATCGCTGAGCCGGGCTCCGGCCGTACCGAGGGGTGCAGGCAGGTAGTATTGGACTTTGGGAGGCTGTCGCAAGAGAGAGCGCCATCGTTTGTGGGGCTGTGAATGGGGTTGCCTGGCTCCTTGAAGAGCAGCAAGAGCTTTTGGTGCTGGCCCCTTTGGTGTGGGAGGAATCCCCGGACGTTTGCAGTTCCTGAGCCGGTCTCCGGCTGTACTCGGTGGTGCAGGCAGCTAGTATTGGACTTTGGGAGGCTGTCGCAAGAGAGAGCGCCAGCGTTTGTGGGGCTGTGAATGGGGTTGCGTGGCTCCTTGAAGAGCAGCAAGAGCTTTTGGTCCTGGCCCCTTTGGTGTGGGAGGAATCCCTGGACGTTCGCAATTGCTGAGCCGGGCTCCGGCTGTACTCAGCGGCGCAGGCAGGTAGTATTGGACTTTGGGAGGCTGTCGCAAGAGAGAGCGCCATCGTTTGTGGGGCTGTGAATGAGGTTGCCTGGCTCCTTGAAGAGCAGCTAGAGCTTTTGGTGCTGGCCCCTTTGGTGTGGGAGGAATCCCTGGACGTTTGCAATTGCTGAGCCTGGCTCCGGCTGTACCGAGGGGTGCAGGCAGCTAGTATTGGACTTTGGGAGGCTGTCGCAAGAGAGAACGCCAGCGTTTGTGGGGCTGTGAATGGGGTTGCGTGGCTCCTTGAAGAGCAGCAAGAGCTTTTGGTCCTGGCCCCTTTGGTGTGGGAGGAATCCCCGGACGTTCGTAATTGCTGAGCCGGGCTCCGGCCGTACTGAGGGGTGCAGGCAGCTAGTATTGGACTTTGGGAGGCTGTCGCAAGAGAGAGCGCCATCGTTTGTGGGGCTGTGAATGGGGTTGCCTGGCTCCTTGAAGAGCAGCAAGAGCTTTTGGTGCTGGCCCCTTTGGTGTGGCAGGAATCCCCGGACGTTCGCAGTTCCTGAGCCGGGCTCCAGCTGTACTCGGTAGTGCAGGCAGCTAGTATTGGACTTTGGTAGGCTGTCGCAAGAGAGAGCGCCAGCGTTTATGGGGCTGTGAATGGGGTTGCCTGGCTCCTTGAAGAGCAGCTAGAGCTTTTGGTGCTGGCCCCTTTGGTGTGGGAGGAATCCCTGGACGTTCGCAATTGCTGAGCTGGGCTCTGGCTGTACTCAGTGGCGCAGGCAGCTAGTGTTGGACTTTGGGAGGCTGTCGCAAGAGAGAGCGCCATCGTTTGTGGGGCTGTGAATGGGGTTGCCTGGCTCCTTGAAGAGCAGCAAGAGCTTTTGGTCCTGGCCCCTTTGGTGTGGGAGGAATCCCTGGACATTCGCAATTCCTGAGCCGGGCTCCGGCCGTACCGAGGGGTGCAGGCAGGTAGTATTGGACTTTGGGAGGCTGTCGCAAGAGAGAGCGCCATCGTTTGTGGGGCTGTGAATGGGGTTGCGTGGCTCCTTGAAGAGCAGCAAGAGCTTTTGGTGCTGGCCCCTTTGGTGTGGGAGGAATCCCCGGACGTTTGCAGTTCCTGAGCCGGGCTCCGGCTGTACTCGGTGGTGCAGGCAGCTAGTATTGGACTTTGGGAGGCTGTCGCAAGAGAGAGCGCCAGCGTTTGTGGGGCTGTGAATGGGGTTGCGTGGCTCCATGAAGAGCAGCAAGAGCTTTTGGTCCTGGCCCCTTTGGTGTGGGAGGAATCCCTGGACGTTCGCAATTGCTGAGCCGGGCTCCGGCTGTACTCAGCGGCGCAGGCAGGTAGTATTGGACTTTGGGAGGCTGTCGCAAGAGAGAGCGCCATCGTTTGTGGGGCTGTGAATGGGGTTGCCTGGCTCCTTGAAGAGCAGCAAGAGCTTTTGGTGCTGGCCCCTTTGGTGTGGGAGGAATCTTTGGACGTTTGCAATTGCTGAGCTGGGCTCCGGCTGTACTCGGCGTTGCAGGCAGCTAGTATTGGACTTTGGGAGGCTGTCGCAAGAGAGAGCGCCATCGTTTGTGGGGCTGTGAATGAGGTTGCCTGGCTCCTTGAAGAGCAGCTAGAGCTTTTGGTCCTGGCCCCTTTGGTGTGGGAGGAATCCCTGGACGTTCGCAATTGCTGAGCCTGGCTCCGGCCGTACGGAGGGGTGCAGGCAGGTAGTATTGGACTTTGGGAGGCTGTCGCAAGAGAGAACGCCAGCGTTTGTGGGGCTGTGAATGGGGTTGCGTGGCTCCTTGAAGAGCAGCAAGAGCTTTTGGTCCTGGCCCCTTTGGTGTGGGAGGAATCCCCGGACGTTCGCAATTGCTGAGCCGGGCTCCGGCCGTACTGAGGGGTGCAGGCAGCTAGTATTGGACTTTGGGAGGCTGTCGCAAGAGAGAGCGCCATCGTTTGTGGGGCTGTGAATGGGGTTGCCTGGCTCCTTGAAGAGCAGCAAGAGCTTTTGGTGCTGGCCCCTTTGGTGTGGGAGGAATCCCCGGACGTTCGCAGTTCCTGAGCCGGGCTCCGGCTGTACTCGGTAGTGCAGGCAGCTAGTATTGGACTTTGGTAGGCTGTCGCAAGAGAGAGCGCCAGCGTTTATGGGGCTGTGAATGGGGTTGCCTGGCTCCTTGAAGAGCAGCTAGAGCTTTTGGTGCTGGCCCCTTTGGTGTGGGAGGAATCCCTGGACGTTCGCAATTGCTGAGCTGGGCTCTGGCTGTACTCAGTGGCGCAGGCAGCTAGTGTTGGACTTTGGGAGGCTGTCGCAAGAGAGAGCGCCATCGTTTGTGGGGCTGTGAATGGGGTTGCCTGGCTCCTTGAAGAGCAGCAAGAGCTTTTGGTCCTGGCCCCTTTGGTGTGGGAGGAATCCCTGGACATTCGCAATCGCTGAGCCGGGCTCCGGCCGTACCGAGGGGTGCAGGCAGGTAGTATTGGACTTTGGGAGGCTGTCAAAGAGAGAGCGCCATCGTTTGTGGGGCTGTGAATGGGGTTGCCTGGCTCCTTGAAGAGCAGCTAGAGCTTTTGGTGCTGGCCCCTTTGGTGTGGGAGGAATCCCTGGACGTTCGCAATTCCTGAGCTGGGCTCTGGCTGTACTCAGTGGCGCAGGCAGCTAGTATTGGACTTTGGGAGGCTGTCGCAAGAGAGAGCGCCATCGTTTGTGGGGCTGTGAATGGGGTTGCCTGGCTCCTTGAAAAGCAGCAAGAGCTTTTGGTCCTGGCCCCTTTGGTGTGGGAGGAATCCCTGGACGTTTGCAATTGCTGAGCCGGGCTCCGGCCGTACGGAGGGGTGCAGGCAGCTAGTATTGGACTTTGGGAGGCTGTCGCAAGAGAGAGCACCATCGTTTGTGGGGCTGTGAATGGGGTTGCGTGGCTCCTTGAAGAGCAGCAAGAGCTTTTGGTCCTGGCCCCTTTGGTGTGGGAGGAATCCCTGGACGTTCGCAATTGCTGAGCCGGGCTCCGGCCGTACCGAGGGGTGCAGGCAGCTAGTATTGGACTTTGGGAGGCTGTCGCAAGAGAGAGCGCCATCGTTTGTGGGGCTGTGAATGGGGTTGCGTGGTTCCTTGAAGAGCAGCAAGAGCTTTTGGTGCTGGCCCCTTTGGTGTGGGAGGAATCCCTGGACGTTCGCAATTGCTGAGCCGGGCTCCGGCTGTACTCAGCGGCGCAGGCAGGTAGAATTGGACTTTGGGAGGCTGTCGCAAGAGAGAGCGCCAGCGTTTGTGGGGCTGTGAATGGGGTTGCCTGGCTCCTTGAAGAGCAGCAAGAGCTTTTGGTCCTGGCCCCTTTGGTGTGGGAGGAATCCCTGGACGTTTGCAATTGCTGAGCTGG
This sequence comes from Platalea leucorodia, assembly GCF_965183815.1. Lineage (NCBI taxonomy): Eukaryota > Metazoa > Chordata > Aves > Pelecaniformes > Threskiornithidae > Platalea > Platalea leucorodia. The sequence continues at coordinate 90,481 of NW_028121281.1, forward strand.
GCTCCGGCTGTACTCGGCGTTGCAGGCAGCTAGTATTGGACTTTGGGAGGCTGTCGCAAGAGAGAGCGCCATCGTTTGTGGGGCTGTGAATGAGGTTGCGTGGCTCCTTGAAGAGCAGCTAGAGCTTTTCGTCCTGGCCCCTTTGGTGTGGGAGGAATCCCTGGACGTTCGCAATTTCTGAGCCGGGGTCCGGCCGTACGGAGGGGTGCAGGCAGCTAGTATTGGACTTTGGGAGGCTGTCGCAAGAGAGAGCGCCAGCGTTTGTGGGGCTGTGAATGGGGTTGCGTGGCTCCTTGAAGAGCAGCAAGAGCTTTTGGTCCTGGCCCCTTTGGTGTGGGAGGAATCCCTGGACGTTCGCAATTGCTGAGCCGGGCTCCGGCTGTACTCAGCGGCGCAGGCAGCTAGTATTGGACTTTGGGAGGCTGTCGCAAGAGAGAGCGCCAGCGTTTGTGGGGCTGTGAATGGGGTTGCGTGGCTCCTTGAAGAGCAGCAAGAGCTTTTGGTCCTGGCACCTTTGGTGTGGGAGGAATCCCTGGACGTTTGCAATTGCTGAGCTGGGCTCCGGCTGTACTCGGTGTTGCAGGCAGGTAGTATTGGACTTTGGGAGGCTGTCGCAAGAGAGAGCACCATCGTTTGTGGGGCTGTGAATGGGGTTGCGTGGCTCCTTGAAGAGCAGCAAGAGCTTTTGGTCCTGGCACCTTTGGTGTGGGAGGAATCCCTGGACGTTCGCAATTGCTGAGCCGGGCTCCGGCCGTACCGAGCGGCGCAGGCAGCTAGTATTGGACTTTGGGAGGCTGTCGCAAGAGAGAGCGCCAGCGTTTGTGGGGCTGTGAATGGGGTTGCCTGGCTCCTTGAAGAGCAGCAAGAGCTTTTGGTCCTGGCACCTTTGGTGTGGCAGGAATCCCCGGACGTTCACAATTGCTGAGCCTGTCTCCGGCTGTACTGAGCGGCGCAGGCAGCTAGTATTGGACTTTGGGAGGCTGTCGCAAGAGAGAGCGCCAGCGTTTGTGGGGCTGTGAATGGGGTTGCCTGGCTCCTTGAAGAGCAGCAAGAGCTTTTGGTCCTGGCCCCTTTGGTGTGGCAGGAATCCCTGGACGTTCGCAATTGCTGAGCCAGGCTCCGGCCGTACCGAGGGGTGCAGGCAGGTAGTATTGGACTTTGGGAGGCTGTCGCAAGAGAGAGCGCCAGCGTTTGTGGGGCTGTGAATGGGATTGCCTGGCTCCTTGAAGAGCAGCAAGAGCTTTTGGTCCTGGCCCCTTTGGTGTGGGAGGAATCTCTGGATGTTTGCAATTGCTGAGCTGGGCTCCGGCTGTACTCGGTGGTGCAGGCAGCTAGTATTGGACTTTGGGAGGCTGTCGCAAGAGAGAGCGGCATCGTTTGTGGGGCTGTGAATGGGGTTGCCTGGCTCCTTGAAGAGCAGCAAGAGCTTTTGGTCCTGGCCCCTTTGGTGTGGGAGGAATCCCTGGACGTTTGCAATTGCTGAGCTGGGCTCCGGCTGTACTCGGCGTTGCAGGCAGCTAGTATTGGACTTTGGGAGGCTGTCGCAAGAGAGAGCGCCAGCGTTTGTGGGGCTGTGAATGGGGTTGCGTGGCTCCTTGAAGAGCAGCAAGAGCTTTTGGTCCTGGCACCTTTGGTGTGGCAGGAATCCCCGGACGTTCACAATTGCTGAGCCGGGCTCCGGCTGTACTGAGCGGCGCAGGCAGCTAGTATTGGACTTTGGGAGGCTGTCGCAAGAGAGAGCGCCATCGTTTGTGGGGCTGTGAATGGGGTTGCCTGGCTCCTTGAAGAGCAGCAAGAGCTTTTGGTCCTGGCCCCTTTGGTGTGGGAGGAATCCCTGGACGTTCGCAATTGCTGAGCCAGGCTCCAGCCGTACCGAGGGGTGCAGGCAGGTAGTATTGGACTTTGGGAGGCTGTCGCAAGAGAGAGCGCCAGCGTTTGTGGGGCTGTGAATGGGATTGCCTGGCTCCTTGAAGAGCAGCAAGAGCTTTTGGTCCTGGCCCCTTTGGTGTGGGAGGAATCCCTGGATGTTTGCAATTGCTGAGCTGGGCTCCGGCTGTACTCGGCGTTGCAGACAGCTAGTATTGGACTTTGGGAGGCTGTCGCAAGAGAGAGCGCCATCGTTTGTGGGGCTGTGAATGGGGTTGCGTGGCTCCTTGAAGAGCAGCAAGAGCTTTTGGTCCTGGCCCCTTTGGTGTGGGAGGAATCCCTGGACGTTCGCAATTGCTGAGCCTGGCTCCGGCCGTACCGAGGGGTGCAGGCAGCTAGTATTGGACTTTGGGAGGCTGTCGCAAGAGAGAGCGCCAGCATTTGTGGGGCTGTGAATGGGGTTGCCTGGCTCCTTGAAGAGCAGCAAGAGCTTTTGGTCCTGGCACCTTTGGTGTGGGAGGAATCCCTGGACGTTCGCAATTGCTGAGCCGGGCTCCAGCTGTACTCGGTGGTGCAGGCAGCTAGTATTGGACTTTGGGAGGCTGTTGCAAGAGAGAGCGCCATCGTTTGTGGGGCTGTGAATGGGGTTGCGTGGCTCCTTGAAGAGCAGCAAGAGCTTTTGGTCCTGGCCCCTTTGGTGTGGGAGGAATCCCTGGACATTCGTAATTGGTGAGCCGGGCTCCGGCTGTACTCAGCGGCGCAGGCAGGTAGTATTGGACTTTGGGAGGCTGTCGCAAGAGAGAGCGCCATCGTTTGTGGGGCTGTGAATGGGGTTGCCTGGCTCCTTGAAGAGCAGCAAGAGCTTTTGGTCCTGGCCCCTTTGGTGTGGGAGGAATCCCTGGACGTTTGCAATTGCTGAGCTGGGCTCCGGCTGTACTCGGCGTTGCAGGCAACTAGTATTGGACTTTGGGAGGCTGTCGCAAGAGAGAGCGCCATCGTTTGTGGGGCTGTGAATGGGGTTGCGTGGCTCCTTGAAGAGCAGCAAGAGCTTTTGGTCCTGGCCCCTTTGGTGTGGGAGGAATCCCCGGACGTTCGTAATTGCTGAGCCTGGCTCCGGCCGTACGGAGGGGTGCAGGCAGCTAGTATTGGACCTTGGGAGGCTGTCGCAAGAGAGAGCGCCATCGTTTGTGGGGCTGTGAATGGGGTTGCCTGGCTCCTTGAAGAGCAGCAAGAGCTTTTGGTCCTGGCCCCTTTGGTGTGGGAGGAATCCCTGGACGTTCGCAATTGCTGAGCCGGGGTCCGGCCGTACCGAGGGGTGCAGGCAGCTAGTATTGGACTTTGGGAGGCTGTCGCAAGAGAGAGCGCCAGCGTTTGTGGGGCTGTGAATGGGGTTGCCTGGCTCCTTGAAGAGCAGCAAGAGCTTTTGGTCCTGGCCCCTTTGGTGTGGGAGGAATCCCTGGACGTTCGCAATTGCTGAGCTGGGCTCCGGCTGTACTCGGCGTTGCAGGCAGCTAGTATTGGACTTTGGGAGGCTGTCGCAAGAGAGAGCGCCATCGTTTGTGGGGCTGTGAATGGGGTTGCCTGGCTCCTTGAAGAGCAGCAAGAGCTTTTGGTCCTGGCACCTTTGGTGTGGCAGGAATCCCCGGACGTTCACAATTGCTGAGCCTGGCTCCGGCTGTACCGAGGGGTGCAGGCAGCTAGTATTGGACTTTGGGAGGCTGTCGCAAGAGAGAGCGCCATCGTTTGTGGGGCTGTGAATGGGGTTGCCTGGCTCCTTGAAGAGCAGCAAGAGCTTTTGGTCCTGGCCCCTTTGGTGTGGGAGGAATCCCTGGACGTTCGCAATTGCTGAGCCAGGCTCCAGCCGTACCGAGGGGTGCAGGCAGGTAGTATTGGACTTTGGGAGGCTGTCGCAAGAGAGAGCGCCAGCGTTTGTGGGGCTGTGAATGGGATTGCCTGGCTCCTTGAAGAGCAGCAAGAGCTTTTGGTCCTGGCCCCTTTGGTGTGGGAGGAATCCCTGGATGTTTGCAATTGCTGAGCTGGGCTCCGGCTGTACTCGGCGTTGCAGACAGCTAGTATTGGACTTTGGGAGGCTGTCGCAAGAGAGAGCGCCATCGTTTGTGGGGCTGTGAATGGGGTTGCGTGGCTCCTTGAAGAGCAGCAAGAGCTTTTGGTCCTGGCCCCTTTGGTGTGGGAGGAATCCCTGGACGTTCGCAATTGCTGAGCCTGGCTCCGGCCGTACCGAGGGGTGCAGGCAGCTAGTATTGGACTTTGGGAGGCTGTCGCAAGAGAGAGCGCCAGCATTTGTGGGGCTGTGAATGGGGTTGCCTGGCTCCTTGAAGAGCAGCAAGAGCTTTTGGTCCTGGCCCCTTTGGTGTGGGAGGAATCCCTGGACGTTTGCAATTGCTGAGCCGGGCTCCAGCTGTACTCGGTGGTGCAGGCAGCTAGTATTGGACTTTGGGAGGCTGTTGCAAGAGAGAGCGCCATCGTTTGTGGGGCTGTGAATGGGGTTGCGTGGCTCCTTGAAGAGCAGCAAGAGCTTTTGGTCCTGGCCCCTTTGGTGTGGGAGGAATCCCTGGACATTCGTAATTGGTGAGCCGGGCTCCGGCTGTACTCAGCGGCGCAGGCAGGTAGTATTGGACTTTGGGAGGCTGTCGCAAGAGAGAGCGCCATCGTTTGTGGGGCTGTGAATGGGGTTGCCTGGCTCCTTGAAGAGCAGCAAGAGCTTTTGGTCCTGGCCCCTTTGGTGTGGGAGGAATCCCTGGACGTTTGCAATTGCTGAGCTGGGCTCCGGCTGTACTCGGCGTTGCAGGCAACTAGTATTGGACTTTGGGAGGCTGTCGCAAGAGAGAGCGCCATCGTTTGTGGGGCTGTGAATGGGGTTGCGTGGCTCCTTGAAGAGCAGCAAGAGCTTTTGGTCCTCGCACCTTTGGTGTGGGAGGAATCCCCGGATGTTCGTAATTGCTGAGCCTGGCTCCGGCCGTACGGAGGGGTGCAGGCAGCTAGTATTGGACCTTGGGAGGCTGTCGCAAGAGAGAGCGCCATCGTTTGTGGGGCTGTGAATGGGGTTGCCTGGCTCCTTGAAGAGCAGCAAGAGCTTTTGGTCCTGGCCCCTTTGGTGTGGGAGGAATCCCTGGACGTTCGCAATTGCTGAGCCGGGGTCCGGCCGTACCGAGGGGTGCAGGCAGCTAGTATTGGACTTTGGGAGGCTGTCGCAAGAGAGAGCGCCAGCGTTTGTGGGGCTGTGAATGGGGTTGCCTGGCTCCTTGAAGAGCAGCAAGAGCTTTTGGTCCTGGCCCCTTTGGTGTGGGAGGAATCCCTGGACGTTCGCAATTGCTGAGCTGGGCTCCGGCTGTACTCGGCGTTGCAGGCAGCTAGTATTGGACTTTGGGAGGCTGTCGCAAGAGAGAGCGCCATCGTTTGTGGGGCTGTGAATGGGGTTGCCTGGCTCCTTGAAGAGCAGCAAGAGCTTTTGGTCCTGGCACCTTTGGTGTGGCAGGAATCCCCGGACGTTCACAATTGCTGAGCCGGGGTCGGGCTGTACCGAGGGGTGCAGGCAGCTAGTATTGGACTTTGGGAGGCTGTCGCAAGAGAGAGCGCCATCGTTTGTGGGGCTGTGAATGGGGTTGCGTGGCTCCTTGAAGAGCAGCAAGAGCTTTTGGTCCTGGCCCCTTTGGTGTGGGAGGAATCCCCGGACGTTCGCAGTTCCTGAGCCGGTCTCCGGCTGTACTCGGTGGTGCAGGCAGCTAGTATTGGACTTTGGGAGGCTGTCGCAAGAGAGAGCGCCCGTGTTTGTGGGGCTGTGAATGGGGTTGCCTGGCTCCTTGAAGAGCAGCAAGAGCTTTTGGTCCTGGCCCCTTTGGTGTGGCAGGAATCCCTGGACGTTCGCAATTGCTGAGCCGGGCTCCGGCTGTACCGAGGGGTGCAGGCAGCTAGTATTGGACTTTGGGAGGCTGTCGCAAGAGAGAGCGCCATCGTTTGTGGGGCTGTGAATGGGGTTGCGTGGCTCCTTGAAGAGCAGCAAGAGCTTTTGGTCCTGGCCCCTTTGGTGTGGGAGTGATCCCTGGACGTTTGCAATTGGTGAGCCGGGCTCCGGCCGTA
>NW_028121280.1:0-96332 GCF_965183815.1 Platalea leucorodia
CCAGTAAGCAAATCTCCTCACTAACAGTGACTGGCGACAACAACCAGCCTCCTCTGCAGGGACAACAGAACAAATTTGGGCTGAAGAAGTGGGGTCAGGGGCCTTACCGTGGCGGGGGCTGGGAAGCACCGATGCAGAGCCTGGGGGGGATGTACCTGGTCCGTGAAAAGGAGCGGCCCCCAGAGCCCCCATCTGGAGTAGTGACTTCTGATTGCTTTAGATTCAAATAATGAAGGACATGTGTTTGGGGACTAGGAAATTCTCCCTTTGTTTTTACAGCAGTTCTATTTTTTCCCAACTTATTTTTGAGTGTGCCTGGAAATACTTGCTTGGAAGCGTTTGAAGAAAACCTTTACAAAAAGTGTCTGCTTCCCACATACATTTTTGATATTTTTCTTCCTCCTGCCCTTCGCTGCCAAAAAGCAATCCTCAACCCAGATATGTATCCCATGGAAAAAAAAAGAAATAATTAAAGGGTAAAATGAAATATTTCTAATGCCAATGCATGGTTCTGACTCAAGGAAGGTGTGCCTTGGATGTGAGATGCTGCTTTTTTTTGGTTTTTTTTACTGGAGACTCTGGCCAAATATCTGTCCTCGGATACCGGACCCGGGGACCTTTCTGTTGTATGTCTACCTTCCCACGCAGAGAGGAGGCAGCTGCTTATCACAGCAAGCGTTGGCCCGAGGCCCAGCTCATTTTTATTTAAAGTTTTCTTTGAAACCCAGCTCCTGTTGTCAAAGTACCTCCAGCTATTTGAACAGCGTGACCCAGCCCCGCCTGCTCGCAGCAGCATGGGTGACACCCCCAGCAGGACATCGGCCACCAGTGACTTAGCCCACGGTGAAGCCGTGCCCTGCAACAGTCTCTTGGTTCTCAGCATCAGTTTCTGCAGCGTATTCGATGTTTTGAATTTGTTGGTAAACTCCCCGCCCCAATCAATACAAATGCATCTGAAGAGCCAGGCAGCCCGCTGAGACCTGGAGGTAATGCCATTTGGACGGGAGGAGAAGGACAATTTCCACCTTGTGTACTTCTCTGCAAGGTGTCCTGATGGCCATGGGAGAAAGAGGAGGAAAAAGGTGCCAATGCCGCTTCATTCTCCGCCAGGATTGAAAGGATAAATACAAAGCATCGAGGATGAAAGAAATAGAGGGGACAGAAGCCAGGATGAAAAGGTAAGAGACTCATTTTGATTCTGTAACTGAATAAATGGCACACCTGGCCGCTGCTCCTACATGCTTCAAACACAATGCTCCACAATTCTTATTCTGTTTCCTCAGAATACAAGGAAATATTTGAATGAAACCACACTTAGATGAAATCATCATTTGATTTGCCTTTCTGCCTCAAAAATGAGGGCAGACCACTGGCAGAGACATGAGCTCTGTGCCTGATGCTTCCACCTCAGCAAGAAGTACGACCAGGTGAGTCCATGCCTCTTACTGCTAAAACCCAGATCACTGTGCCGCAAAGAGCACGAGGGGCTGTGTACCTGCACAGCACTAACCCCATTCACAGCCCCACAAACGATGGCGCTCTCTCTTGCGACAGCCTCCCAAAGTCCAAGACTAGCTGCCTGCACCCCTCGGTACAGCCGGAGCCCGGCTCAGCAATTGCGAACGTCCAGGGATTCCTCCCACACCAAAGGGGCCAGGACCAAAAGCTCTTGCTGCTCTTCAAGGAGCCAGGCAACCCCATTCACAGCCCCACAAACGATGGCGCTCTCTCTTGCCACAGCCTCCCAAAGTCCAACACTAGAAGCCTGTGCCACTCAGTACAGCCGGAGCCCGGCTCAGCAATTGTGAACGTCCGGGATTCCTCCCACACCAAAGGAGCCAGGACCAAAAGCTCTTGCTGCTCTTCAAGGAGCCAGGCAACCCCATTCACAGCCCCACAAACGATGGCGCTCTCTCTTGCGACAGCCTCCCAAAGTCCAATACTAGCTGCCTGCGCCGCTCGGTACAGCCGGAGCCCGGCTCACCAACTGCAAACGTCGAGGGATTCCTCCCACACCAAAGGGCTAGGACCAAAAGCTCTTGCTGCTCTTCAAGGAGCCAGGCAACCCCATTCACAGCCCACAAACGATGGCGCTCTCTCTTTCGACAGCCTCCCAAAGTCCAATACTAGCTGCCTGCACCCCTCGGTACAGCCGGAGCCCGGCTCAGCAATTGCGAACGTCCAGGGATTCCTCCCACACCAAAGGTGCCAGGACCAAAAGCTCTTGCTGCTCTTCAAGGAGCCAGGCAACCCCATTCACAGCCCCACAAACGATGGCGCTCTCTCTTGCGACAGCCTCCCAAAGTCCAATACTAGCTGCCTGCACCCCTCAGTACGGCCGGAGCCCGGCTCAGCAATTGCGAATGTCCAGAGATTCCTCCCACACCAAAGGGGCCAGGACCAAAAGCTCTTGCTGCTCTTCAAGGAGCCAGGCAACCCTATTCACAGCCCCACAAACGCTGGCGCTCTCTCTGCGACAGCCTCCCAAAGTCCAATACTAGCTGCCTGCACCAACGAGTACAGCCGGAGCCAGGCTCACCAATTGCGAACGTCCAGGGATTCCTCCCACACCAAAGGGGCCAGGACCAAAAGCTCTTGCTGCTCTTCAAGGAGCCAGGCAACCCCATTCACAGCCCCACAAACGATGGCGCTCTCTCTTGCGACAGCCTCCCAAAGTCCAATACTAGCTGCCTGCACCCCTCGGTACAGCCGGAGCCCGGCTCAGCAATTGCGAACGTCCAGGGATTCTCCCACACCAAAGGGGCCAGGACCAAAGCTCTTGCTGCTCTTCAAGGAGCCAGGCAACCCCATTCACAGCCCCACAAACGATGGCGCTCTCTCTTGCGACAGCCTCCCAAAGTCCAATACTAGCTGCCTGTGCCACTCGGTACAGCCGGAGCCCGCTCAGCAATTGTGAACGTCCGGGGATTCCTCCACACCAAAGGAGCCAGACCAAAAGCTCTTGCTGCTCTTCAAGGAGCCAGGCAACCCATTCACAGCCCCACAAACGCTGGCGCTCTCTCTTGCGACAGCCTCAAAGTCCAATACTAGCTGCCTGCGCCGCTCGGTACAGCCGGAGCCCGGCTCACCAACTGCAAAGTCGAGGGATTCTCCCACACCAAAGGGGCTAGGACCAAAAGCTCTTGCTGCTCTTCAAGGAGCCAGGCAACCCCATTCACAGCCCCACAAACGATGGCGCTCTCTCTTGCGACAGCCTCCCAAAGTCCAATACTAGCTGCCTGCACCCCTCAGTACGGCCGGAGCCCGGCTTCAGCAATTGCGAATGTCCAGTGATTCCTCCCACACCAAAGGGGCCAGGACCAAAAGCTCTTGCTGCTCTTCAAGGAGCCAGGCAACCCTATCACAGCCCCACAAACGCTGGCGCTCTCTCTTGCGACAGCCTCCCAAAGTCCAACACTAGCTGCCTGCACCAACGAGTACAGCCGGAGCCCGGCTCAGCAATTGCGAACGTCCAGGGATTCCTCCCACACCAAAGGGGCCAGGACCAAAAGCTCTTGCTGCTCTTCAAGGAGCCAGGCAACCCATTCACAGCCCCACAAACGATGGCGCTCTCTCTTGCGACAGCCTCCCAAAGTCCAATACTAGCTGCCTGCACCCCTCGGTACAGCCGGAGCCCGGCTCAGCAATTGCGAACGTCCAGGGATTCCTCCCACACCAAAGGGGCCAGGACCAAAAGCTCTTGCTGCTCTTCAAGGAGCCAGGCAACCCCATTCACAGCCCCACAAACGATGGCGCTCTCTCTTGCGACAGCCTCCCAAAGTCCAACACTAGAAGCCTGTGACACTCGGTACAGCCGGAGCCCGGCTTACCAACTGCAAACGTCGAGGGATTCCTCCCACACCAAAGGGGCCAGGACCAAAAGCTCTTGCTGCTCTTCAAGGAGCCAGGCAACCCCATTCACAGCCACACAAACGATGGCGCTCTCTCTTGCGACAGCCTCCCAAAGTCCAATACTAGCTGCCTGCACCCCTCGGTACAGCCGGAGCCCGGCTCAGCAATTGCGAACGTCCAGGGATTCCTCCCACACCAAAGGGGCCAGGACCAAAAGCTCTTGCTGCTCTTCAAGGAGCCAGGCAACCCCATTCACAGCCCCACAAACGATGGCGCTCTCTCTTGCGACAGCCTCCCAAAGTCCAATACTAGCTGCCTGTACCCCTCAGTACGGCCGGAGCCAGGCTCAGCAATTGCGAACGTCCAGGGATTCCTCCCACACCAAAGGGGCCAGGACCAAAAGCTCTTGCTGCTCTTCAAGGAGCCAGGCAACCCCATTCACAGCCCCACAAACGATGGCGCCCTCTCTTGCGACAGCCTCCCAAAGTCCAAGACTAGCTGCCTGTGCCACTCAGTAAAGCCGGAGCCCGGCTCAGGAACTGCGAACGTCCAGGGATTCCTCCCACACCAAAGGGGCCAGGACCAAAAGCTCTTGCTGCTCTTCAAGGAGCCAGGCAACCCCATTCACAGCCCCACAAACGATGGCACTCTCTCTTGCGACAGCCTCCCAAAGTCCAAGACTAGCTGCCTGCACCCCTCGGTACAGCCGGAGCCCGGCTCAGCAATTGCGAATGTCCAGGGATTCCTCCCACACCAAAGGGGCCAGGACCAAAAGCTCTTGCTGCTCTTCAAGGAGCCAGGCAACCCCATTCACAGCCCCACAAACGATGGCGCTCTCTCTTGCGACAGCCTCCCAAAGTCCAAGACTAGCTGCCTGCACCCCTCGGTACAGCCGGACCCAGGCTCACCAATTGCGAACGTCCAGGGATTCCTCCCACACCAAAGGGGCCAGGACCAAAAGCTCTTGCTGCTCTTCAAGGAGCCAGGCAACCCCATTCACAGCCACACAAACGATGGCGCTCTCTCTTGCGACAGCCTCCCAAAGTCCAAGACTAGCTGCCTGCACCCCTCGGTACAGCCGGAGCCCGGCTCAGCAATTGCGAACGTCCAGGGATTCCTCCCACACCAAAGGGGCCAGGACCAAAAGCTCTTGCTGCTCTTCAAGGAGCCAGGCAACCCCATTCACAGCCCCACAAACGATGGCGCTCTCTCTTGCGACAGCCTCCCAAAGTCCAAGACTAGCTGCCTGCACCCCTCGGTACAGCCGGAGCCCGGCTCACCAATTGCGAACGTCCAGGGATTCCTCCCACACCAAAGGGGCCAGGACCAAAAGCTCTTGCTGCTCTTCAAGGAGCCAGGCAACCCCATTCACAGCCCCACAAACGATGGCGCTCTCTCTTGCGACAGCCTCCCAAAGTCCAATACCAGCTGCCTGCGCATCCGGTACAGCCGCAGCCAGGCTCAGCAATTGCGAACGTCCAGGGATTCCTCCCACACCAAAGGGGCCATGACCAAAAGCTCTTGCTGCTCTTCAAGGTGCCAGGCAACCCCATTCACAGCCACACAAACGCTGGTGCTCTCTCTTGCGACAGCCTCCCAAAGTCCAATACTAGCTGCCTGCACCCCTCGGTACAGCCGGAGCCCGGCTCAGCAATTGCGAACGTCCAGGGATTCCTCCCACACCAAAGGGGCCAGGACCAAAAGCTCTTGCTGCTCTTCAAGGAGCCAGGCAACCCCATTCACAGCCCCACAAACGATGGCGCTCTCTCTTGCGACAGCCTCCCAAAGTCCAACACTAGAAGCCTGTGCCACTCGGTACAGCCGGAGCCCGGCTCAGCAATTGTGAACGTCCGGGGATTCCTCCCACACCAAAGGAGCCAGGACCAAAAGCTCTTGCTGCTCTTCAAGGAGCCAGGCAACCCCATTCACAGCCCCACAAACGATGGCGCTCTCTCTTGCGACAGCCTCCCAAAGTCCAATACTAGCTGCCTGCGCCGCTCGGTACAGCCGGAGCCCGGCTTACCAACTGCAAACGTCGAGGGATTCCTCCCACACCAAAGGGGCTAGGACCAAAAGCTCTTGCTGCTCTTCAAGGAGCCAGGCAACCCCATTCACAGCCACACAAACGATGGCGCTCTCTCTTTCGACAGCCTCCCAAAGTCCAATACTAGCTGCCTGCGCCGCTCGGTACAGCCGGAGCCCAGCTCAGGAACTGCGAATGTCCAGTGATTCCTCCCACACCAAAGGGGCCAGGACCAAAAGCTCTTGCTGCTCTTCAAGGAGCCAGGCAACCCCATTCACAGCCCCACAAACGCTGGCGCTCTCTCTTGCGAGACCCTACAAAAGTCCAATACTAGCTGCCTGCGCCACTCGATACAGCCGGAGCCAGGCTCAGCAATTGCGAACGTCCAGGGATTCCTCCCACACCAAAGGAGCCAGGACCAAAAGCTCTTGCTGCTCTTCAAGGAGCCAGGCAACCCCATTCACAGCCCCACAAACGCTGGCGCTCTCTCTTGCGACAGCCTCCCAAAGTCCAAGACTAGCTGCCTGCACCCCTCGGTACAGCCGGAGCCCGGCTCACCAATTGCGAACGTCCAGGGATTCCTCCCACACCAAAGGGGCCAGGACCAAAAGCTCTTGCTGCTCTTCAAGGAGCCAGGCAACCCCATTCACAGCCCCACAAACGATGGCGCTCTCTCTTGCGACAGCCTCCCAAAGTCCAACACTAGAAGCCTGTGCCACTCGGTACAGCCGGAGCCCGGCTCAGCAATTGTGAACGTCCGGGGATTCCTCCCACACCAAAGGAGCCAGGACCAAAAGCTCTTGCTGCTCTTCAAGGAGCCAGGCAACCCCATTCACAGCCCCACAAACGATGGCGCTCTCTCTTGCGACAGCCTCCCAAAGTCCAAGACTAGCTGCCTGCACCCCTCAGTACGGCCGGAGCCCGGCTCAGCAATTGCGAACGTCCAGGGATTCCTCCCACGCCAAAGGGGCCAGGACCAAAAGCTCTTGCTGCTCTTCAAGGAGCCAGGCAACCCTATTCACAGCCCCACAAACGATGGCGCCCTCTCTTGCGACAGCCTCCCAAAGTCCAATACTAGCTGCCTGTGCCACTCAGTAAAGCCGGAGCCCGGCTCAGCAATTGCGAACGTCCAGGGATTCCTCCCACACCAAAGGGGCCAGGACCAAAAGCTCTTGCTGCTCTTCAAGGAGCCAGGCAACCCCATTCACAGCCACACAAACGATGGCGCTCTCTCTTGCGACAGCCTCCCAAAGTCCAATACTAGCTGCCTGCACCCCTCGGTACAGCCGGAGCCCGGCTCAGCAATTGCGAACGTCCAGGGATTCCTCCCACACCAAAGGGGCCAGGACCAAAAGCTCTTGCTGCTCTTCAAGGAGCCAGGCAACCCCATTCACAGCCCCACAAACGATGGCGCTCTCTCTTGCGACAGCCTCCCAAAGTCCAACACTAGAAGCCTGTGCCACTCGGTACAGCCGGAGCCCGGCTCAGCAATTGTGAACGTCCGGGGATTCCTCCCACACCAAAGGAGCCAGGACCAAAAGCTCTTGCTGCTCTTCAAGGAGCCAGGCAACCCCATTCACAGCCCCACAAACGATGGCGCTCTCTCTTGCGACAGCCTCCCAAAGTCCAATACCAGCTGCCTGCGCATCCGGTACAGCCGCAGCCAGGCTCAGCAATTGCGAACGTCCGGGGATTCCTCCCACACCAAAGGGGCCAGGACCAAAAGCTCTTGCTGCTCTTCAAGGTGCCAGGCAACCCCGTTCACAGCCACACAAACGCTGGTGCTCTCTCTTGCGACAGCCTCCCAAAGTCCAATACTAGCTGCCTGCACCCCTCGGTACAGCCGGAGCCCGGCTCAGCAATTGCGAACGTCCAGGGATTCCTCCCACACCAAAGGGGCCAGGACCAAAAGCTCTTGCTGCTCTTCAAGGAGCCAGGCAACCCCATTCACAGCCCCACAAACGATGGCGCTCTCTCTTGCGACAGCCTCCCAAAGTCCAATACTAGCTGCCTGCACCCCTCAGTACGGCCGGAGCCAGGCTCAGCAATTGCGAACGTCCAGGGATTCCTCCCACACCAAAGGGGCCAGGACCAAAAGCTCTTGCTGCTCTTCAAGGAGCCAGGCAACCCCATTCACAGCCCCACAAACGATGGCGCCCTCTCTTGCGACAGCCTCCCAAAGTCCAAGACTAGCTGCCTGCACCCCTCAGTACGGCCGGAGCCCAGCTCAGCAATTGCGAATGTCCAGTGATTCCTCCCACACCAAAGGGGCCAGGACCAAAAGCTCTTGCTGCTCTTCAAGGAGCCAGGCAACCCTATTCACAGCCCCACAAACGATGGCGCTCTCTCTTGCGACAGCCTCCCAAAGTCCAATACTAGCTGCCTGCACCAACGAGTACAGCCGGAGCCAGGCTCAGCAATTGCGAACGTCCAGGGATTCCTCCCACACCAAAGGGGCCAGGACCAAAAGCTCTTGCTGCTCTTCAAGGAGCCAGGCAACCCCATTCACAGCCCCACAAACGATGGCGCTCTCTCTTGCGACAGCCTCCCAAAGTCCAATACTAGCTGCCTGCACCCCTCGGTACAGCCGGAGCCCGGCTCAGCAATTGCGAACGTCCAGGGATTCCTCCCACACCAAAGGGGCCAGGACCAAAAGCTCTTGCTGCTCTTCAAGGAGCCAGGCAACCCCATTCACAGCCCCACAAACGATGGCGCTCTCTCTTGCGACAGCCTCCCAAAGTCCAATACTAGCTGCCTGCACCCCTCGGTACAGCCGGAGCCCGGCTCAGCAATTGTGAACGTCCGGGGATTCCTCCCACACCAAAGGAGCCAGGACCAAAAGCTCTTGCTGCTCTTCAAGGAGCCAGGCAACCCCATTCACAGCCCCACAAACGATGGCGCTCTCTCTTGCGACAGCCTCCCAAAGTCCAATACTAGCTGCCTGCGCCGCTCGGTACAGCCGGAGCCCGGCTCACCAACTGCAAACGTCGAGGGATTCCTCCCACACCAAAGGGGCTAGGACCAAAAGCTCTTGCTGCTCTTCAAGGAGCCAGGCAACCCCATTCACAGCCCCACAAACGATGGCGCTCTCTCTTTCGACAGCCTCCCAAAGTCCAATACTAGCTGCCTGCACCCCTCGGTACAGCCGGAGCCCGGCTCAGCAATTGCGAACGTCCAGGGATTCCTCCCACACCAAAGGGGCCAGGACCAAAAGCTCTTGCTGCTCTTCAAGGAGCCAGGCAACCCCATTCACAGCCCCACAAACGATGGCGCTCTCTCTTGCGACAGCCTCCCAAAGTCCAATACTAGCTGCCTGCACCCCTCAGTACGGCCGGAGCCCGGCTCAGCAATTGCGAATGTCCAGAGATTCCTCCCACACCAAAGGGGCCAGGACCAAAAGCTCTTGCTGCTCTTCAAGGAGCCAGGCAACCCTATTCACAGCCCCACAAACGCTGGCGCTCTCTCTTGCGACAGCCTCCCAAAGTCCAATACTAGCTGCCTGCACCAACGAGTACAGCCGGAGCCCGGCTCAGCAATTGCGAACGTCCAGGGATTCCTCCCACACCAAAGGGGCCAGGACCAAAAGCTCTTGCTGCTCTTCAAGGAGCCAGGCAACCCCATTCACAGCCCCACAAACGATAGCGCTCTCTCTTGCGACAGCCTCCCAAAGTCCAATACTAGCTGCCTGCACCCCTCGGTACAGCCGGAGCCCGGCTCAGCAATTGCGAACGTCCAGGGATTCCTCCCACACCAAAGGGGCCAGGACCAAAAGCTCTTGCTGCTCTTCAAGGAGCCAGGCAACCCCATTCACAGCCCCACAAACGATGGCGCTCTCTCTTGCGACAGCCTCCCAAAGTCCAATACTAGCTGCCTGTGCCACTCGGTACAGCCGGAGCCCGGCTCAGCAATTGTAAACGTCCGGGGATTCCTCCCACACCAAAGGAGCCAGGACCAAAAGCTCTTGCTGCTCTTCAAGGAGCCAGGCAACCCCATTCACAGCCCCACAAACGCTGGCGCTCTCTCTTGCGACAGCCTCCCAAAGTCCAATACTAGCTGCCTGCGCCGCTCGGTACAGCCGGAGCCCGGCTCACCAACTGCAAACGTCGAGGGATTCCTCCCACACCAAAGGGGCTAGGACCAAAAGCTCTTGCTGCTCTTCAAGGAGCCAGGCAACCCCATTCACAGCCCCACAAACGATGGCGCTCTCTCTTGCGACAGCCTCCCAAAGTCCAATACTAGCTGCCTGCACCCCTCAGTACGGCCGGAGCCCGGCTCAGCAATTGCGAATGTCCAGTGATTCCTCCCACACCAAAGGGGCCAGGACCAAAAGCTCTTGCTGCTCTTCAAGGAGCCAGGCAACCCTATTCACAGCCCCACAAACGCTGGCGCTCTCTCTTGCGACAGCCTCCCAAAGTCCAACACTAGCTGCCTGCACCAACGAGTACAGCCGGAGCCCGGCTCAGCAATTGCGAACGTCCAGGGATTCCTCCCACACCAAAGGGGCCAGGACCAAAAGCTCTTGCTGCTCTTCAAGGAGCCAGGCAACCCCATTCACAGCCCCACAAACGATGGCGCTCTCTCTTGCGACAGCCTCCCAAAGTCCAATACTAGCTGCCTGCACCCCTCGGTACAGCCGGAGCCCGGCTCAGCAATTGCGAACGTCCAGGGATTCCTCCCACACCAAAGGGGCCAGGACCAAAAGCTCTTGCTGCTCTTCAAGGAGCCAGGCAACCCCATTCACAGCCCCACAAACGATGGCGCTCTCTCTTGCGACAGCCTCCCAAAGTCCAACACTAGAAGCCTGTGCCACTCGGTACAGCCGGAGCCCGGCTTACCAACTGCAAACGTCGAGGGATTCCTCCCACACCAAAGGGGCCAGGACCAAAAGCTCTTGCTGCTCTTCAAGGAGCCAGGCAACCCCATTCACAGCCCCACAAACGATGGCACTCTCTCTTGCGACAGCCTCCCAAAGTCCAATACTAGCTGCCTGCACCCCTCGGTACAGCCGGAGCCCGGCTCAGCAATTGCGAACGTCCAGGGATTCCTCCCACACCAAAGGGGCCAGGACCAAAAGCTCTTGCTGCTCTTCAAGGAGCCAGGCAACCCCATTCACAGCCCCACAAACGATGGCGCTCTCTCTTGCGACAGCCTCCCAAAGTCCAATACTAGCTGCCTGCGCCGCTCGGTACAGCCGGAGCCCGGCTTACCAACTGCAAACGTCGAGGGATTCCTCCCACACCAAAGGGGCTAGGACCAAAAGCTCTTGCTGCTCTTCAAGGAGCCAGGCAACCCCATTCACAGCCACACAAACGATGGCGCTCTCTCTTTCGACAGCCTCCCAAAGTCCAATACTAGCTGCCTGCGCCGCTCGGTACAGCCGGAGCCCAGCTCAGGAACTGCGAATGTCCAGTGATTCCTCCCACACCAAAGGGGCCAGGACCAAAAGCTCTTGCTGCTCTTCAAGGAGCCAGGCAACCCCATTCACAGCCCCACAAACGCTGGCGCTCTCTCTTGCGAGACCCTACAAAAGTCCAATACTAGCTGCCTGCGCCACTCGATACAGCCGGAGCCAGGCTCAGCAATTGCGAACGTCCAGGGATTCCTCCCACACCAAAGGAGCCAGGACCAAAAGCTCTTGCTGCTCTTCAAGGAGCCAGGCAACCCCATTCACAGCCCCACAAACGCTGGCGCTCTCTCTTGCGACAGCCTCCCAAAGTCCAAGACTAGCTGCCTGCACCCCTCGGTACAGCCGGAGCCCGGCTCACCAATTGCGAACGTCCAGGGATTCCTCCCACACCAAAGGGGCCAGGACCAAAAGCTCTTGCTGCTCTTCAAGGAGCCAGGCAACCCCATTCACAGCCCCACAAACGATGGCGCTCTCTCTTGCGACAGCCTCCCAAAGTCCAACACTAGAAGCCTGTGCCACTCGGTACAGCCGGAGCCCGGCTCAGCAATTGTGAACGTCCGGGGATTCCTCCCACACCAAAGGAGCCAGGACCAAAAGCTCTTGCTGCTCTTCAAGGAGCCAGGCAACCCCATTCACAGCCCCACAAACGATGGCGCTCTCTCTTGCGACAGCCTCCCAAAGTCCAAGACTAGCTGCCTGCACCCCTCAGTACGGCCGGAGCCCGGCTCAGCAATTGCGAACGTCCAGGGATTCCTCCCACGCCAAAGGGGCCAGGACCAAAAGCTCTTGCTGCTCTTCAAGGAGCCAGGCAACCCTATTCACAGCCCCACAAACGATGGCGCCCTCTCTTGCGACAGCCTCCCAAAGTCCAATACTAGCTGCCTGTGCCACTCAGTAAAGCCGGAGCCCGGCTCAGCAATTGCGAACGTCCAGGGATTCCTCCCACACCAAAGGGGCCAGGACCAAAAGCTCTTGCTGCTCTTCAAGGAGCCAGGCAACCCCATTCACAGCCACACAAACGATGGCGCTCTCTCTTGCGACAGCCTCCCAAAGTCCAATACTAGCTGCCTGCACCCCTCGGTACAGCCGGAGCCCGGCTCAGCAATTGCGAACGTCCAGGGATTCCTCCCACACCAAAGGGGCCAGGACCAAAAGCTCTTGCTGCTCTTCAAGGAGCCAGGCAACCCCATTCACAGCCCCACAAACGATGGCGCTCTCTCTTGCGACAGCCTCCCAAAGTCCAACACTAGAAGCCTGTGCCACTCGGTACAGCCGGAGCCCGGCTCAGCAATTGTGAACGTCCGGGGATTCCTCCCACACCAAAGGAGCCAGGACCAAAAGCTCTTGCTGCTCTTCAAGGAGCCAGGCAACCCCATTCACAGCCCCACAAACGATGGCGCTCTCTCTTGCGACAGCCTCCCAAAGTCCAATACCAGCTGCCTGCGCATCCGGTACAGCCGCAGCCAGGCTCAGCAATTGCGAACGTCCGGGGATTCCTCCCACACCAAAGGGGCCAGGACCAAAAGCTCTTGCTGCTCTTCAAGGTGCCAGGCAACCCCGTTCACAGCCACACAAACGCTGGTGCTCTCTCTTGCGACAGCCTCCCAAAGTCCAATACTAGCTGCCTGCACCCCTCGGTACAGCCGGAGCCCGGCTCAGCAATTGCGAACGTCCAGGG
Source organism: Platalea leucorodia (assembly GCF_965183815.1). Lineage (NCBI taxonomy): Eukaryota > Metazoa > Chordata > Aves > Pelecaniformes > Threskiornithidae > Platalea > Platalea leucorodia. Next base: position 12,961 of record NW_028121280.1, read on the forward strand.
ATTCCTCCCACACCAAAGGGGCCAGGACCAAAAGCTCTTGCTGCTCTTCAAGGAGCCAGGCAACCCCATTCACAGCCCCACAAACGATGGCGCTCTCTCTTGCGACAGCCTCCCAAAGTCCAATACTAGCTGCCTGCACCCCTCAGTACGGCCGGAGCCAGGCTCAGCAATTGCGAACGTCCAGGGATTCCTCCCACACCAAAGGGGCCAGGACCAAAAGCTCTTGCTGCTCTTCAAGGAGCCAGGCAACCCCATTCACAGCCCCACAAACGATGGCGCCCTCTCTTGCGACAGCCTCCCAAAGTCCAAGACTAGCTGCCTGCACCCCTCAGTACGGCCGGAGCCCAGCTCAGCAATTGCGAATGTCCAGTGATTCCTCCCACACCAAAGGGGCCAGGACCAAAAGCTCTTGCTGCTCTTCAAGGAGCCAGGCAACCCTATTCACAGCCCCACAAACGATGGCGCTCTCTCTTGCGACAGCCTCCCAAAGTCCAATACTAGCTGCCTGCACCAACGAGTACAGCCGGAGCCAGGCTCAGCAATTGCGAACGTCCAGGGATTCCTCCCACACCAAAGGGGCCAGGACCAAAAGCTCTTGCTGCTCTTCAAGGAGCCAGGCAACCCCATTCACAGCCCCACAAACGATGGCGCTCTCTCTTGCGACAGCCTCCCAAAGTCCAATACTAGCTGCCTGCACCCCTCGGTACAGCCGGAGCCCGGCTCAGCAATTGCGAACGTCCAGGGATTCCTCCCACACCAAAGGGGCCAGGACCAAAAGCTCTTGCTGCTCTTCAAGGAGCCAGGCAACCCCATTCACAGCCCCACAAACGATGGCGCTCTCTCTTGCGACAGCCTCCCAAAGTCCAATACTAGCTGCCTGCACCCCTCGGTACAGCCGGAGCCCGGCTCAGCAATTGTGAACGTCCGGGGATTCCTCCCACACCAAAGGAGCCAGGACCAAAAGCTCTTGCTGCTCTTCAAGGAGCCAGGCAACCCCATTCACAGCCCCACAAACGATGGCGCTCTCTCTTGCGACAGCCTCCCAAAGTCCAATACTAGCTGCCTGCGCCGCTCGGTACAGCCGGAGCCCGGCTCACCAACTGCAAACGTCGAGGGATTCCTCCCACACCAAAGGGGCTAGGACCAAAAGCTCTTGCTGCTCTTCAAGGAGCCAGGCAACCCCATTCACAGCCCCACAAACGATGGCGCTCTCTCTTTCGACAGCCTCCCAAAGTCCAATACTAGCTGCCTGCACCCCTCGGTACAGCCGGAGCCCGGCTCAGCAATTGCGAACGTCCAGGGATTCCTCCCACACCAAAGGGGCCAGGACCAAAAGCTCTTGCTGCTCTTCAAGGAGCCAGGCAACCCCATTCACAGCCCCACAAACGATGGCGCTCTCTCTTGCGACAGCCTCCCAAAGTCCAATACTAGCTGCCTGCACCCCTCAGTACAGCCGGAGCCCGGCTCAGCAATTGCGAACGTCCAGGGATTCCTCCCACACCAAAGGGGCCAGGACCAAAAGCTCTTGCTGCTCTTCAAGGAGCCAGGCAACCCCATTCACAGCCCCACAAACGATAGCGCTCTCTCTTGCGACAGCCTCCCAAAGTCCAATACTAGCTGCCTGCACCCCTCGGTACAGCCGGAGCCCGGCTCAGCAATTGCGAACGTCCAGGGATTCCTCCCACACCAAAGGGGCCAGGACCAAAAGCTCTTGCTGCTCTTCAAGGAGCCAGGCAACCCCATTCACAGCCCCACAAACGATGGCGCTCTCTCTTGCGACAGCCTCCCAAAGTCCAATACTAGCTGCCTGTGCCACTCGGTACAGCCGGAGCCCGGCTCAGCAATTGTGAACGTCCGGGGATTCCTCCCACACCAAAGGAGCCAGGACCAAAAGCTCTTGCTGCTCTTCAAGGAGCCAGGCAACCCCATTCACAGCCCCACAAACGCTGGCGCTCTCTCTTGCGACAGCCTCCCAAAGTCCAATACTAGCTGCCTGCGCCGCTCGGTACAGCCGGAGCCCGGCTCACCAACTGCAAACGTCGAGGGATTCCTCCCACACCAAAGGGGCTAGGACCAAAAGCTCTTGCTGCTCTTCAAGGAGCCAGGCAACCCCATTCACAGCCCCACAAACGATGGCGCTCTCTCTTGCGACAGCCTCCCAAAGTCCAATACTAGCTGCCTGCACCCCTCAGTACGGCCGGAGCCAGGCTCAGCAATTGCGAATGTCCAGTGATTCCTCCCACACCAAAGGGGCCAGGACCAAAAGCTCTTGCTGCTCTTCAAGGAGCCAGGCAACCCTATTCACAGCCCCACAAACGCTGGCGCTCTCTCTTGCGACAGCCTCCCAAAGTCCAACACTAGCTGCCTGTACCAACGAGTACAGCCGGAGCCCGGCTCAGCAATTGCGAACGTCCAGGGATTCCTCCCACACCAAAGGGGCCAGGACCAAAAGCTCTTGCTGCTCTTCAAGGAGCCAGGCAACCCCATTCACAGCCCCACAAACGATGGCGCTCTCTCTTGCGACAGCCTCCCAAAGTCCAATACTAGCTGCCTGCACCCCTCGGTACAGCCGGAGCCCGGCTCAGCAATTGCGAACGTCCAGGGATTCCTCCCACACCAAAGGGGCCAGGACCAAAAGCTCTTGCTGCTCTTCAAGGAGCCAGGCAACCCCATTCACAGCCCCACAAACGATGGCGCTCTCTCTTGCGACAGCCTCCCAAAGTCCAACACTAGAAGCCTGTGCCACTCGGTACAGCCGGAGCCCGGCTTACCAACTGCAAACGTCGAGGGATTCCTCCCACACCAAAGGGGCCAGGACCAAAAGCTCTTGCTGCTCTTCAAGGAGCCAGGCAACCCCATTCACAGCCACACAAACGATGGCGCTCTCTCTTGCGACAGCCTCCCAAAGTCCAATACTAGCTGCCTGCACCCCTCGGTACAGCCGGAGCCCGGCTCAGCAATTGCGAACGTCCAGGGATTCCTCCCACACCAAAGGGGCCAGGACCAAAAGCTCTTGCTGCTCTTCAAGGAGCCAGGCAACCCCATTCACAGCCCCACAAACGATGGCGCTCTCTCTTGCGACAGCCTCCCAAAGTCCAATACTAGCTGCCTGTACCCCTCAGTACGGCCGGAGCCAGGCTCAGCAATTGCGAACGTCCAGGGATTCCTCCCACACCAAAGGGGCCAGGACCAAAAGCTCTTGCTGCTCTTCAAGGAGCCAGGCAACCCCATTCACAGCCCCACAAACGATGGCGCCCTCTCTTGCGACAGCCTCCCAAAGTCCAAGACTAGCTGCCTGTGCCACTCAGTAAAGCCGGAGCCCGGCTCAGGAACTGCGAACGTCCAGGGATTCCTCCCACACCAAAGGGGCCAGGACCAAAAGCTCTTGCTGCTCTTCAAGGAGCCAGGCAACCCCATTCACAGCCACACAAACGATGGCGCTCTCTCTTGCGACAGCCTCCCAAAGTCCAAGACTAGCTGCCTGCACCCCTCGGTACAGCCGGAGCCCGGCTCAGCAATTGCGAACGTCCAGGGATTCCTCCCACACCAAAGGGGCCAGGACCAAAAGCTCTTGCTGCTCTTCAAGGAGCCAGGCAACCCCATTCACAGCCCCACAAACGATGGCGCTCTCTCTTGCGACAGCCTCCCAAAGTCCAAGACTAGCTGCCTGCACCCCTCGGTACAGCCGGAGCCCGGCTCACCAATTGCGAACGTCCAGGGATTCCTCCCACACCAAAGGGGCCAGGACCAAAAGCTCTTGCTGCTCTTCAAGGAGCCAGGCAACCCCATTCACAGCCCCACAAACGATGGCGCTCTCTCTTGCGACAGCCTCCCAAAGTCCAATACTAGCTGCCTGCACCTCTCAGTACGGCCGGAGCCCGGCTCAGCAATTGCGAATGTCCAGTGATTCCTCCCACACCAAAGGGGCCAGGACCAAAAGCTCTTGCTGCTCTTCAAGGAGCCAGGCAACCCCATTCACAGCCCCACAAACGCTGGCGCTCTCTCTTGCGAGACCCTACAAAAGTCCAAGACTAGCTGCCTGCACCCCTCGGTACAGCCGGAGCCCGGCTCAGCAATTGCGAACGTCCAGGGATTCCTCCCACACCAAAGGGGCCAGGACCAAAAGCTCTTGCTGCTCTTCAAGGAGCCAGGCAACCCCATTCACAGCCCCACAAACGATGGCGCTCTCTCTTGCGACAGCCTCCCAAAGTCCAACACTAGAAGCCTGTGCCACTCGGTACAGCCGGAGCCCGGCTCAGCAATTGTGAACGTCCGGGGATTCCTCCCACACCAAAGGAGCCAGGACCAAAAGCTCTTGCTGCTCTTCAAGGAGCCAGGCAACCCCATTCACAGCCCCACAAACGATGGCGCTCTCTCTTGCGACAGCCTCCCAAAGTCCAATACTAGCTGCCTGCGCCGCTCGGTACAGCCGGAGCCCGGCTTACCAACTGCAAACGTCGAGGGATTCCTCCCACACCAAAGGGGCTAGGACCAAAAGCTCTTGCTGCTCTTCAAGGAGCCAGGCAACCCCATTCACAGCCACACAAACGATGGCGCTCTCTCTTTCGACAGCCTCCCAAAGTCCAATACTAGCTGCCTGCGCCGCTCGGTACAGCCGGAGCCCAGCTCAGGAACTGCGAATGTCCAGTGATTCCTCCCACACCAAAGGGGCCAGGACCAAAAGCTCTTGCTGCTCTTCAAGGAGCCAGGCAACCCCATTCACAGCCCCACAAACGCTGGCGCTCTCTCTTGCGAGACCCTACAAAAGTCCAATACTAGCTGCCTGCGCCACTCGATACAGCCGGAGCCAGGCTCAGCAATTGCGAACGTCCAGGGATTCCTCCCACACCAAAGGAGCCAGGACCAAAAGCTCTTGCTGCTCTTCAAGGAGCCAGGCAACCCCATTCACAGCCCCACAAACGCTGGCGCTCTCTCTTGCGACAGCCTCCCAAAGTCCAAGACTAGCTGCCTGCACCCCTCGGTACAGCCGGAGCCCGGCTCACCAATTGCGAACGTCCAGGGATTCCTCCCACACCAAAGGGGCCAGGACCAAAAGCTCTTGCTGCTCTTCAAGGAGCCAGGCAACCCCATTCACAGCCCCACAAACGATGGCGCTCTCTCTTGCGACAGCCTCCCAAAGTCCAACACTAGAAGCCTGTGCCACTCGGTACAGCCGGAGCCCGGCTCAGCAATTGTGAACGTCCGGGGATTCCTCCCACACCAAAGGAGCCAGGACCAAAAGCTCTTGCTGCTCTTCAAGGAGCCAGGCAACCCCATTCACAGCCCCACAAACGATGGCGCTCTCTCTTGCGACAGCCTCCCAAAGTCCAAGACTAGCTGCCTGCACCCCTCAGTACGGCCGGAGCCCGGCTCAGCAATTGCGAACGTCCAGGGATTCCTCCCACGCCAAAGGGGCCAGGACCAAAAGCTCTTGCTGCTCTTCAAGGAGCCAGGCAACCCTATTCACAGCCCCACAAACGATGGCGCCCTCTCTTGCGACAGCCTCCCAAAGTCCAATACTAGCTGCCTGTGCCACTCAGTAAAGCCGGAGCCCGGCTCAGCAATTGCGAACGTCCAGGGATTCCTCCCACACCAAAGGGGCCAGGACCAAAAGCTCTTGCTGCTCTTCAAGGAGCCAGGCAACCCCATTCACAGCCACACAAACGATGGCGCTCTCTCTTGCGACAGCCTCCCAAAGTCCAATACTAGCTGCCTGCACCCCTCGGTACAGCCGGAGCCCGGCTCAGCAATTGCGAACGTCCAGGGATTCCTCCCACACCAAAGGGGCCAGGACCAAAAGCTCTTGCTGCTGTTCAAGGAGCCAGGCAACCCCATTCACAGCCCCACAAACGATGGCGCTCTCTCTTGCGACAGCCTCCCAAAGTCCAACACTAGAAGCCTGTGCCACTCGGTACAGCCGGAGCCCGGCTCAGCAATTGTGAACGTCCGGGGATTCCTCCCACACCAAAGGAGCCAGGACCAAAAGCTCTTGCTGCTCTTCAAGGAGCCAGGCAACCCCATTCACAGCCCCACAAACGATGGCGCTCTCTCTTGCGAAAGCCTCCCAAAGTCCAATACCAGCTGCCTGCGCATCCGGTACAGCCGCAGCCAGGCTCAGCAATTGCGAACGTCCGGGGATTCCTCCCACACCAAAGGGGCCATGACCAAAAGCTCTTGCTGCTCTTCAAGGTGCCAGGCAACCCCGTTCACAGCCACACAAACGCTGGTGCTCTCTCTTGCGACAGCCTCCCAAAGTCCAATACTAGCTGCCTGCACCCCTCGGTACAGCCGGAGCCCGGCTCAGCAATTGCGAACGTCCAGGGATTCCTCCCACACCAAAGGGGCCAGGACCAAAAGCTCTTGCTGCTCTTCAAGGAGCCAGGCAACCCCATTCACAGCCCCACAAACGCTGGCGCTCTCTCTTGCGACAGCCTCCCAAAGTCCAATACTAGCTGCCTGCACCCCTCGGTACAGCCGGAGCCCGGCTCAGCAATTGCGAACGTCCAGGGATTCCTCCCACACCAAAGGAGCCAGGACCAAAAGCTCTTGCTGCTCTTCAAGGAGCCAGGCAACCCCATTCACAGCCCCACAAACGCTGGCGCTCTCTCTTGCGACAGCCTCCCAAAGTCCAATACTAGCTGCCTGCGCCGCTCGGTACAGCCGGAGCCCGGCTTACCAACTGCAAACGTCGAGGGATTCCTCCCACACCAAAGGGGCTAGGACCAAAAGCTCTTGCTGCTCTTCAAGGAGCCAGGCAACCCCATTCACAGCCCCACAAACGATGGCGCTCTCTCTTGCGACAGCCTCCCAAAGTCCAACACTAGAAGCCTGTGCCACTCGGTACAGCCGGAGCCCGGCTCAGCAATTGTGAACGTCCGGGGATTCCTCCCACACCAAAGGAGCCAGGACCAAAAGCTCTTGCTGCTCTTCAAGGAGCCAGGCAACCCCATTCACAGCCCCACAAACGATGGCGCTCTCTCTTGCGACAGCCTCCCAAAGTCCAATACTAGCTGCCTGCGCCGCTCGGTACAGCCGGAGCCCGGCTTACCAACTGCAAACGTCGAGGGATTCCTCCCACACCAAAGGGGCTAGGACCAAAAGCTCTTGCTGCTCTTCAAGGAGCCAGGCAACCCCATTCACAGCCACACAAACGATGGCGCTCTCTCTTTCGACAGCCTCCCAAAGTCCAATACTAGCTGCCTGCGCCGCTCGGTACAGCCGGAGCCCGGCTCAGCAATTGCGAACGTCCAGGGATTCCTCCCACACCAAAGGGGCCAGGACCAAAAGCTCTTGCTGCTCTTCAAGGAGCCAGGCAACCCTATTCACAGCCCCACAAACCATGGCGCTCTCTCTTGCGACAGCCTCCCAAAGTCCAATACTAGCTGCCTGCACCACTCCGTACGGCCGGAGCCCGGCTCAGCAATTGCGAACGTCCAGGGATTCCTCCCACACCAAAGGGGCCAGGACCAAAAGCTCTTGCTGCTCTTCAAGGAGCCAGGCAACCCCATTCACAGCCCCACAAAGGCTGGCGCTCTCTCTTGCGAGACCCTACAAAAGTCCAATACTAGCTGCCTGCGCCACTCGATACAGCCGGAGCCCAGCTCACCAATTGCGAACGTCCAGGGATTCCTCCCACACCAAAGGAGCCAGGACCAAAAGCTCTTGCTGCTCTTCAAGGAGCCAGGCAACCCCATTCACAGCCCCACAAACGATGGCGCTCTCTCTTGCGACAGCCTCCCAAAGTCCAACACTAGAAGCCTGTGCCACTCAGTACAGCCCGAGCCCGGCTCAGCAATTGTGAACGTCCGGGGATTCCTCCCACACCAAAGGAGCCAGGACCAAAAGCTCTTGCTGCTCTTCAAGGAGCCAGGCAACCCCATTCACAGCCCCACAAACGATGGCGCTCTCTCTTGCGACAGCCTCCCAAAGTCCAACACTAGAAGCCTGTGCCACTCGGTACAGCCGGAGCCCAGCTCACCAATTGTGAACGTCCGGGGATTCCTCCCACACCAAAGGAGCCAGGACCAAAAGCTCTTGCTGCTCTTCAAGGAGCCAGGCAACCCCATTCACAGCCCCACAAACGATGGCGCTCTCTCTTGCGACAGCCTCCCAAAGTCCAATACTAGCTGCCTGCGCCGCTCGGTACAGCCGGAGCCCGGCTCACCAACTGCAAACGTCGAGGGATTCCTCCCACACCAAAGGGGCTAGGACCAAAAGCTCTTGCTGCTCTTCAAGGAGCCAGGCAACCCCATTCACAGCCCCACAAACGCTGGCGCTCTCTCTTGCGACAGCCTCCCGAAGTCCAAGACTAGCTGCCTGCACCCCTCAGTACGGCCGGAGCCCGGCTCAGCAATTGCGAACGTCCAGGGATTCCTCCCACACCAAAGGGGCCAGGACCAAAAGCTCTTGCTGCTCTTCAAGGAGCCAGGCAACCCTATTCACAGCCCCACAAACCATGGCGCCCTCTCTTGCGACAGCCTCCCAAAGTCCAATACTAGCTGCCTGTGCCACTCAGTAAAGCCGGAGCCCGGCTCAGCAATTGCGAACGTCCAGGGATTCCTCCCACACCAAAGGGGCCAGGACCAAAAGCTCTTGCTGCTCTTCAAGGAGCCAGGCAACCCCATTCACAGCCCCACAAACGATGGCGCTCTCTCTTGCGACAGCCTCCCGAAGTCCAAGACTAGCTGCCTGCACCCCTCAGTACGGCCGGAGCCCGGCTCAGCAATTGCGAACGTCCAGGGATTCCTCCCACACCAAAGGGGCCAGGACCAAAAGCTCTTGCTGCTCTTCAAGGAGCCAGGCAACCCCATTCACAGCCCCACAAACGATGGCGCCCTCTCTTGCGACAGCCTCCCAAAGTCCAAGACTAGCTGCCTGTGCCACTCAGTAAAGCCGGAGCCCGGCTCAGCAATTGCGAACGTCCAGGGATTCCTCCCACACCAAAGGGGCCAGGACCAAAAGCTCTTGCTGCTCTTCAAGGAGCCAGGCAACCCCATTCACAGCCCCACAAACGCTGGCGCTCTCTCTTGCGACAGCCTCCCAAAGTCCAAGACTAGCTGCCTGCACCCCTCGGTACAGCCGGAGCCCGGCTCAGCAATTGCGAACGTCCAGGGATTCCTCCCACACCAAAGGGGCCAGGACCAAAAGCTCTTGCTGCTCTTCAAGGAGCCAGGCAACCCCATTCACAGCCCCACAAACGATGGCGCTCTCTCTTGCGACAGCCTCCCAAAGTCCAAGACTAGCTGCCTGCACCCCTCGGTACAGCCGGACCCAGGCTCACCAATTGCGAACGTCCAGGGATTCCTCCCACACCAAAGGGGCCAGGACCAAAAGCTCTTGCTGCTCTTCAAGGAGCCAGGCAACCCCATTCACAGCCACACAAACGATGGCGCTCTCTCTTGCGACAGCCTCCCAAAGTCCAATACTAGCTGCCTGCACCCCTCGGTACAGCCGGAGCCCGGCTCAGCAATTGCGAACGTCCAGGGATTCCTCCCACACCAAAGGGGCCAGGACCAAAAGCTCTTGCTGCTCTTCAAGGAGCCAGGCAACCCCATTCACAGCCACACAAACGATGGCGCTCTCTCTTGCGACAGCCTCCCAAAGTCCAAGACTAGCTGCCTGCACCCCTCGGTACAGCCGGAGCCCGGCTCAGCAATTGCGAATGTCCAGGGATTCCTCCCACACCAAAGGGGCCAGGACCAAAAGCTCTTGCTGCTCTTCAAGGAGCCAGGCAACCCCATTCACAGCCCCACAAACGATGGCGCTCTCTCTTGCGACAGCCTCCCAAAGTCCAATACCAGCTGCCTGCGCATCCGGTACAGCCGGAGCCAGGCTCAGCAATTGCGAACGTCCGGGGATTCCTCCCACACCAAAGGGGCCATGACCAAAAGCTCTTGCTGCTCTTCAAGGAGCCAGGCAACCCCATTCACAGCCCCACAAACGATGGCGCTCTCTCTTGCGACAGCCTCCCAAAGTCCAATACTAGCTGCCTGCGCCGCTCGGTACAGCCGGAGCCCGGCTTACCAACTGCAAACGTCGAGGGATTCCTCCCACACCAAAGGGGCTAGGACCAAAAGCTCTTGGTGCTCTTCAAGGAGCCAGGCAACCCCATTCACAGCCACACAAACGATGGCGCTCTCTCTTGCGACAGCCTCCCAAAGTCCAATACTAGCTGCCTGCACCCCTCGGTACAGCCGGAGCCCGGCTCAGCAATTGCGAACGTCCAGGGATTCCTCCCACACCAAAGGTGCCAGGACCAAAAGCTCTTGCTGCTCTTCAAGGAGCCAGGCAACCCCATTCACAGCCCCACAAACGATGGCGCTCTCTCTTGCGACAGCCTCCCAAAGTCCAATACTAGCTGCCTGTACCCCTCAGTACGGCCGGAGCCAGGCTCAGCAATTGCGAACGTCCAGGGATTCCTCCCACACCAAAGGGGCCAGGACCAAAAGCTCTTGCTGCTCTTCAAGGAGCCAGGCAACCCCATTCACAGCCCCACAAACGATGGCGCCCTCTCTTGCGACAGCCTCCCAAAGTCCAAGACTAGCTGCCTGTGCCACTCAGTACGGCCGGAGCCCGGCTCAGCAATTGCGAACGTCCAGGGATTCCTCCCACACCAAAGGGGCCAGGACCAAAAGCTCTTGCTGCTCTTCAAGGAGCCAGGCAACCCCATTCACAGCCCCACAAACGATGGCGCTCTCTCTTGCAACAGCCTCCCAAAGTCCAAGACTAGCTGCCTGCGCCACTCAGTAAAGCCGGAGCCCGGCTCAGCAATTGCGAACGTCCAGGGATTCCTCCCACACCAAAGGGGCCAGGACCAAAAGCTCTTGCTGCTCTTCAAGGAGCCAGGCAACCCCATTCACAGCCCCACAAACGCTGGCGCTCTCTCTTGCGACAGCCTCCCAAAGTCCAATACTAGCTGCCTGCACCCCTCGGTACAGCCGGAGCCCGGCTTACCAACTGCGAACGTCGAGGGATTCCTCCCACACCAAAGGGGCCAGGACCAAAAGCTCTTGCTGCTCTTCAAGGAGCCAGGCAACCCCATTCACAGCCCCACAAACGATGGCGCTCTCTCTTGCGACAGCCTCCCAAAGTCCAATACTACCTGCCTGCACCCCTCGGTACAGCCGGAGCCCGGCTCAGCAATTGCGAATGTCCAGGGATTCCTCCCACACCAAAGGGGCCAGGACCAAAAGCTCTTGCTGCTCTTCAAGGAGCCAGGCAACCCCATTCACAGCCCCACAAACGCTGGCGCTCTCTCTTGCGACAGCCTCCCAAAGTCCAATACTAGCTGCCTGCACCCCTCGGTACGGCCGGAGCCAGGCTCAGCAATTGCGAACGTCCAGGGATTCCTCCCACACCAAAGGGGCCAGGACCAAAAGCTCTTGCTGCTCTTCAAGGAGCCAGGCAACCCCATTCACAGCCCCACAAACGATGGCGCCCTCTCTTGCGACAGCCTCCCAAAGTCCAAGACTAGCTGCCTGCGCCGCTCGGTACAGCCGGAGCCCGGCTCAGCAATTGCGAACGTCCGGGGATTCCTCCCACACCAAAGGGGCTAGGACCAAAAGCTCTTGCTGCTCTTCAAGGAGCCAGGCAACCCCATTCACAGCCCCACAAACGATGGCGCTCTCTCTTGCGACAGCCTCCCAAAGTCCAATACTAGCTGCCTGCACCCCTCGGTACGGCCGGAGCCCGGCTCAGCAATTGCGAACGTCCAGGGATTCCTCCCACGCCAAAGGGGCCAGGACCAAAAGCTCTTGCTGCTCTTCAAGGAGCCAGGCAACCCCATTCACAGCCCCACAAACGATGGCGCTCTCTCTTGCGACAGCCTCCCAAAGTCCAAGACTAGCTGCCTGCACCCCTCGGTACAGCCGGAGCCCGGCTCAGCAATTGCGAACGTCCAGGGATTCCTCCCACACCAAAGGGGCCAGGACCAAAAGCTCTTGCTGCTCTTCAAGGAGCCAGGCAACCCCATTCACAGCCCCACAAACGATGGCGCTCTCTCTTGCGACAGCCTCCCAAAGTCCAAGACTAGCTGCCTGCACCCCTCAGTACGGCCGGAGCCCGGCTCAGCAATTGTGAACGTCCAGGGATTCCTCCCACACCAAAGGGGCCAGGACCAAAAGCTCTTGCTGCTCTTCAAGGAGCCAGGCAACCCCATTCACAGCCCCACAAACGCTGGCGCTCTCTCTTGCGACAGCCTCCCAAAGTCCAATACTAGCTGCCTGCACCACCGAGTACAGCCGGAGCCAGGCTCAGCAATTGCAAACGTCCAGGGATTCCTCCCACACCAAAGGGGCCAGGACCAAAAGCTCTTGCTGCTCTTCAAGGAGCCAGGCAACCCCATTCACAGCCCCACAAACGATGGCGCTCTCTCTTGCGACAGCCTCCCAAAGTCCAATACTAGCTGCCTGTGCCACTCAGTAAAGCCGGAGCCCGGCTCAGCAATTGCGAATGTCCAGTGATTCCTCCCACACCAAAGGGGCCAGGACCAAAAGCTCTTGCTGCTCTTCAAGGAGCCAGGCAACCCCATTCACAGCCCCACAAACGCTGGCGCTCTCTCTTGCGACAGCCTCCCAAAGTCCAAGACTAGCTGCCTGCACCCCTCGGTACAGCCGGAGCCCAGCTCAGCAATTGCGAACGTCCAGGGATTCCTCCCACACCAAAGGGGCCAGGACCAAAAGCTCTTGCTGCTCTTCAAGGAGCCAGGCAACCCCATTCACAGCCCCACAAACGATGGCGCTCTCTCTTGCGACAGCCTCCCAAAGTCCAATACTAGCTGCCTGCACCCCTCGGTACAGCCGGAGCCCGGCTCACCAATTGCGAATGTCCAGGGATTCCTCCCACACCAAAGGGGCCAGGACCAAAAGCTCTTGCTGCTCTTCAAGGAGCCAGGCAACCCCATTCACAGCCCCACAAACGATGGCGCTCTCTCTTGCGACAGCCTCCCAAAGTCCAATACTAGCTGCCTGCGCCACTCGATACAGCCGGAGCCCGGCTCAGCAATTGCGAACGTCCAGGGATTCCTCCCACACCAAAGGGGCCAGGACCAAAAGCTCTTGCTGCTCTTCAAGGAGCCAGGCAACCCCATTCACAGCCCCACAAACGATGGCGCTCTCTCTTGCGACAGCCTCCCAAAGTCCAATACTTTCTGCCTGCACCAACGAGTACAGCCGGAGCCAGGCTCAGCAATTGCGAACGTCCAGGGATTCCTCCCACACCAAAGGGGCCAGGACCAAAAGCTCTTGCTGCTCTTCAAGGAGCCAGGCAACCCCATTCACAGCCCCACAAACGATGGCGCTCTCTCTTGCGACAGCCTCCCAAAGTCCAATACTAGCTGCCTGCACCCCTCGGTACAGCCGGAGCCCGGCTCAGCAATTGCGAACGTCCAGGGATTCCTCCCACACCAAAGGGGCCAGGACCAAAAGCTCTTGCTGCTCTTCAAGGAGCCAGGCAACCCCATTCACAGCCCCACAAACGATGGCGCTCTCTCTTGCGACAGCCTCCCAAAGTCCAATACCAGCTGCCTGCGCATCCGGTACAGCCGCAGCCAGGCTCAGCAATTGCGAACGTCCGGGGATTCCTCCCACACCAAAGGGGCCATGACCAAAAGCTCTTGCTGCTCTTCAAGGAGCCAGGCAACCCCATTCACAGCCCCACAAACGATGGCGCTCTCTCTTGCGACAGCCTCCCAAAGTCCAAGACTAGCTGCCTGCACCCCTCCGTACGGCCGGAGCCCGGCTCAGCAATTACGAATGTCCAGGGATTCCTCCCACACCAAAGGGGCCAGGACCAAAAGCTCTTGCTGCTCTTCAAGGAGCCAGGCAACCCCATTCACAGCCCCACAAACGATGGCGCTCTCTCTTGCGACAGCCTACCAAAGTCCAATACTACCTGCCTGCACCCCTCAGTACAGCCGGAGCCCGGCTCAGCAATTGCGAATGTCCAGTGATTCCTCCCACACCAAAGGGGCCAGGACCAAAAGCTCTTGCTGCTCTTCAAGGAGCCAGGCAACCCCATTCACAGCCCCACAAACGCTGGCGCTCTCTCTTGCGACAGCCTCCCAAAGTCCAATACTAGCTGCCTGCACCCCTCGGTACAGCCGGAGCCAGGCTCAGCAATTGCGAACGTCCAGGGATTCCTCCCACACCAAAGGGGCCAGGACCAAAAGCTCTTGCTGCTCTTCAAGGAGCCAGGCAACCCCATTCACAGCCCCACAAACGATGGCGCCCTCTCTTGCGACAGCCTCCCAAAGTCCAATACTAGCTGCCTGCACCCCTCAGTACGGCTGGAGCCCGGCTCAGCAATTGCGAATGTCCAGTGATTCCTCCCACACCAAAGGGGCCAGGACCAAAAGCTCTTGCTGCTCTTCAAGGAGCCAGGCAACCCCATTCACAGCCCCACAAACGATGGCGCTCTCTCTTGCGACAGCCTCCCAAAGTCCAATACTAGCTGCCTGCACCCCTCGGTACAGCCGGAGCCAGGCTCACCAATTGCGAACGTCCAGGGATTCCTCCCACACCAAAGGGGCCAGGACCAAAAGCTCTTGCTGCTCTTCAAGGAGCCAGGCAACCCCATTCACAGCCCCACAAACGATGGCGCTCTCTCTTGCGACAGCCTCCCAAAGTCCAAGACTAGCTGCCTGCACCCCTCGGTACAGCCGGAGCCCGGCTCAGCAATTGCGAACGTCCAGGGATTCCTCCCACACCAAAGGGGCCAGGACCAAAAGCTCTTGCTGCTCTTCAAGGAGCCAGGCAACCCCATTCACAGCCCCACAAACGATGGCGCTCTCTCTTGCGACAGCCTCCCAAAGTCCAAGACTAGCTGCCTGCACCGCTCCGTACGGCCGGAGCCCGGCTCAGCAATTGTGAACGTCCAGGGATTCCTCCCACACCAAAGGGGCCAGGACCAAAAGCTCTTGCTGCTCTTCAAGGAGCCAGGCAACCCCATTCACAGCCCCACAAACGCGGGCGCTCTCTCTTGCGACAGCCTCCCAAAGTCCAATACTAGCTGCCTGCACCACCGAGTACAGCCGGAGCCAGGCTCAGGAACTGCGAACGTCCAGGGATTCCTCCCACACCAAAGGGGCCAGGACCAAAAGCTCTTGCTGCTCTTCAAGGAGCCAGGCAACCCCATTCACAGCCCCACAAACGATGGCGCTCTCTCTTGCGACAGCCTCCCAAAGTCCAATACTAGCTGCCTGCACCACTCCGTACGGCCGGAGCCCGGCTCAGCAATTGCGAATGTCCAGGGATTCCTCCCACACCAAAGGGGCCAGGACCAAAAGCTCTTGCTGCTCTTCAAGGAGCCAGGCAACCCCATTCACAGCCCCACAAACGCTGGCGCTCTCTCTTGCGACAGCCTCCCAAAGTCCAAGACTAGCTGCCTGCACCCCTCGGTACAGCCGGAGCCCGGCTCAGCAATTGCGAACGTCCAGGGATTCCTCCCACAACAAAGGGGCCAGGACCAAAAGCTCTTGCTGCTCTTCAAGGAGCCAGGCAACCCCATTCACAGCCCCACAAACGATGGCGCTCTCTCTTGCGACAGCCTCCCAAAGTCCAATACTAGCTGCCTGCACCACCGAGTACAGCCGGAGCCAGGCTCAGGAACTGCGAACGTCCAGGGATTCCTCCCACACCAAAGGCGCCAGGACCAAAAGCTCTTGCTGCTCTTCAAGGAGCCAGGCAACCCCATTCACAGCCCCACAAACGACGGCGCCCTCTCTTGCGACAGCCTCCCAAAGTCCAATACTAGATGCCTGTGCCACTCAGTAAAGCCGGAGCCCGGCTCAGCAATTGCGAACGTCCAGGGATTCCTCCCACACCAAAGGGGCCAGGACCAAAAGCTCTTGCTGCTCTTCAAGGAGCCAGGCAACCCCATTCACAGCCCCACAAACGCTGGCGCTCTCTCTTGCGACAGCCTCCCAAAGTCCAATACTAGCTGCCTGCACTCCTCGGTACAGCCGGAGCCCGGCTCAGCAATTGCGAATGTCCAGGGATTCCTCCCACACCAAAGGGGCCAGGACCAAAAGCTCTTGCTGCTCTTCAAGGAGCCAGGCAACCCCATTCACAGCCCCACAAACGATGGCGCTCTCTCTTGCGACAGCCTCCCAAAGTCCAATACTACCTGCCTGCACCCCTCAGTACAGCCGGAGCCCGGCTCAGCAATTGCGAATGTCCAGTGATTCCTCCCACACCAAAGGGGCCAGGACCAAAAGCTCTTGCTGCTCTTCAAGGAGCCAGGCAACCCCATTCACAGCCCCACAAACGCTGGCGCTCTCTCTTGCGACAGCCTCCCAAAGTCCAATACTAGCTGCCTGCACCCCTCGGTACAGCCGGAGCCAGGCTCAGCAATTGCGAACGTCCAGGGATTCCTCCCACACCAAAGGGGCCAGGACCAAAAGCTCTTGCTGCTCTTCAAGGAGCCAGGCAACCCCATTCACAGCCCCACAAACGATGGCGCCCTCTCTTGCGACAGCCTCCCAAAGTCCAATACTAGCTGCCTGCACCCCTCAGTACGGCTGGAGCCCGGCTCAGCAATTGCGAATGTCCAGTGATTCCTCCCACACCAAAGGGGCCAGGACCAAAAGCTCTTGCTGCTCTTCAAGGAGCCAGGCAACCCCATTCACAGCCCCACAAACGATGGCGCTCTCTCTTGCGACAGCCTCCCAAAGTCCAATACTAGCTGCCTGCACCCCTCGGTACAGCCGGAGCCCGGCTCAGCAATTGCGAACGTCCAGGGATTCCTCCCACACCAAAGGGGCCAGGACCAAAAGCTCTTGCTGCTCTTCAAGGAGCCAGGCAACCCCATTCACAGCCCCACAAACGATGGCGCTCTCTCTTGCGACAGCCTCCCAAAGTCCAATACTAGCTGCCTGCACCCCTCGGTACAGCCGGAGCCCGGCTCAGCAATTGCGAACGTCCAGGGATTCCTCCCACACCAAAGGGGCCAGGACCAAAAGCTCTTGCTGCTCTTCAAGGAGCCAGGCAACCCCATTCACAGCCCCACAAACGATGGCGCTCTCTCTTGCGACAGCCTCCCAAAGTCCAATACTAGCTGCCTGCACCCCTCGGTACAGCCGGAGCCCGGCTCACCAATTGCGAATGTCCAGGGATTCCTCCCACACCAAAGGGGCCAGGACCAAAAGCTCTTGCTGCTCTTCAAGGAGCCAGGCAACCCCATTCACAGCCCCACAAACGATGGCGCTCTCTCTTGCGAGACCCTACAAAAGTCCAATACTAGCTGCCTGCGCCACTCGATACAGCCGGAGCCCGGCTCAGCAATTGCGAACGTCCAGGGATTCCTCCCACACCAAAGGGGCCAGGACCAAAAGCTCTTGCTGCTCTTCAAGGAGCCAGGCAACCCCATTCACAGCCCCACAAACGATGGCGCTCTCTCTTGCGACAGCCTCCCAAAGTCCAATACTAGCTGCCTGCACCACTCCGTACGGCCGGAGCCCGGCTCAGCAATTGCGAATGTCCAGTGATTCCTCCCACACCAAAGGGGCCAGGACCAAAAGCTCTTGCTGCTCTTCAAGGAGCCAGGCAACCCCATTCACAGCCCCACAAACGCTGGCGCTCTCTCTTGCGACAGCCTCCCAAAGTCCAAGACTAGCTGCCTGCACCCCTCGGTACAGCCGGAGCCCGGCTCAGCAATTGCGAACGTCCAGGGATTCCTCCCACACCAAAGGGGCCAGGACCAAAAGCTCTTGCTGCTCTTCAAGGAGCCAGGCAACCCCATTCACAGCCCCACAAACGATGGCGCTCTCTCTTGCGACAGCCTCCCAAAGTCCAATACTAGCTGCCTGCACCCCTCGGTACAGCCGGAGCCCGGCTCAGCAATTGCGAACGTCCAGGGATTCCTCCCACACCAAAGGGGCCAGGACCAAAAGCTCTTGCTGCTCTTCAAGGAGCCAGGCAACCCCATTCACAGCCCCACAAACGATGGCGCTCTCTCTTGCGAGACCCTACAAAAGTCCAATACTAGCTGCCTGCGCCACTCGATACAGCCGGAGCCCGGCTCAGCAATTGCGAACGTCCAGGGATTCCTCCCACACCAAAGGGGCCAGGACCAAAAGCTCTTGCTGCTCTTCAAGGAGCCAGGCAACCCCATTCACAGCCCCACAAACGATGGCGCTCTCTCTTGCGACAGCCTCCCAAAGTCCAATACTTTCTGCCTGCACCAACGAGTACAGCCGGAGCCCGGCTCAGCAATTGCGAACGTCCAGGGATTCCTCCCACACCAAAGGGGCCAGGACCAAAAGCTCTTGCTGCTCTTCAAGGAGCCAGACAACCCCATTCACAGCCCCACAAACGATGGCGCTCTCTCTTGCGACAGCCTCCCAAAGTCCAATACTACCTGCCTGAACCCCTCGGTACAGCCGGAGCCCGGCTCAGCAATTGCGAACGTCCAGGGATTCCTCCCACACCAAAGGGGCCAGGACCAAAAGCTCTTGCTGCTCTTCAAGGAGCCAGGCAACCCCATTCACAGCCCCACAAACGATGGCGCTCTCTCTTGCGACAGCCTCCCAAAGTCCAAGACTAGCTGCCTGCACCCCTCGGTACAGCCGGAGCCCGGCTCAGCAATTGCGAACGTCCAGGGATTCCTCCCACACCAAAGGGGCCAGGACCAAAAGCTCTTGCTGCTCTTCAAGGAGCCAGGCAACCCCATTCACAGCCCCACAAACGATGGCGCTCTCTCTTGCGACAGCCTCCCAAAGTCCAACACTAGCTGCCTGCACCCCTCGGTACAGCCAGACCCAGGCTCACCAATTGCGAACGTCCAGGGATTCCTCCCACACCAAAGGGGCCAGGACCAAAAGCTCTTGCTGCTCTTCAAGGAGCCAGGCAACCCCATTCACAGCCCCACAAACGATGGCGCTCTCTCTTGCGACAGCCTCCCAAAGTCCAAGACTAGCTGCCTGCACCCCTCGGTACAGCCGGAGCCCGGCTCAGCAATTGCGAATGTCCAGGGATTCCTCCCACACCAAAGGTGCCAGGACCAAAAGCTCTTGCTGCTCTTCAAGGAGCCAGGCAACCCCATTCACAGCCCCACAAAGGCTGGCGCTCTCTCTTGCGAGACCCTACAAAAGTCCAATACCAGCTGCCTGCGCATCCGGTACAGCCGCAGCCAGGCTCAGCAATTGCGAACGTCCGGGGATTCCTCCCACACCAAAGGTGCCATGACCAAAAGCTCTTGCTGCTCTTCAAGGTGCCAGGCAACCCCATTCACAGCCACACAAACGCTGGTGCTCTCTCTTGCGACAGCCTCCCAAAGTCCAAGACTAGCTGCCTGCACCCCTCCGTACGGCCAGAGCCCGGCTCAGCAATTACGAATGTCCAGGGATTCCTCCCACACCAAAGGGGCCAGGACCAAAAGCTCTTGCTGCTCTTCAAGGAGCCAGGCAACCCCATTCACAGCCCCACAAACGATGGCGCTCTCTCTTGCGACAGCCTACCAAAGTCCAATACTAGCTGCCTGCACCCCTCAGTACAGCCGGAGCCCGGCTCAGCAATTGCGAATGTCCAGTGATTCCTCCCACACCAAAGGGGCCAGGACCAAAAGCTCTTGCTGCTCTTCAAGGAGCCAGGCAACCCCATTCACAGCCCCACAAACGATGGCGCTCTCTCTTGCGACAGCCTCCCAAAGTCCAATACTAGCTGCCTGCACCCCTCGGTACAGCCGGAGCCAGGCTCACCAATTGCGAACGTCCAGGGATTCCTCCCACACCAAAGGGGCCAGGACCAAAAGCTCTTGCTGCTCTTCAAGGAGCCAGGCAACCCCATTCACAGCCCCACAAACGCTGGCGCTCTCTCTTGCGACAGCCTCCCAAAGTCCAAGACTAGCTGCCTGCACCCCTCGGTACAGCCGGAGCCCGGCTCAGCAATTGCGAACGTCCAGGGATTCCTCCCACACCAAAGGGGCCAGGACCAAAAGCTCTTGCTGCTCTTCAAGGAGCCAGGCAACCCCATTCACAGCCCCACAAACGATGGCGCTCTCTCTTGCGACAGCCTCCCAAAGTCCAAGACTAGCTGCCTGCACCGCTCCGTACGGCCGGAGCCCGGCTCAGCAATTGTGAACGTCCAGGGATTCCTCCCACACCAAAGGGGCCAGGACCAAAAGCTCTTGCTGCTCTTCAAGGAGCCAGGCAACCCCATTCACAGCCCCACAAACGCGGGCGCTCTCTCTTGCGACAGCCTCCCAAAGTCCAATACTAGCTGCCTGCACCACCGAGTACAGCCGGAGCCAGGCTCAGCAATTGCGAACGTCCAGGGATTCCTCCCACACCAAAGGGGCCAGGACCAAAAGCTCTTGCTGCTCTTCAAGGAGCCAGGCAACCCCATTCACAGCCCCACAAACGATGGCGCTCTCTCTTGCGACAGCCTCCCAAAGTCCAATACTAGCTGCCTGCACCACTCCGTACGGCCGGAGCCCGGCTCAGCAATTGCGAATGTCCAGGGATTCCTCCCACACCAAAGGGGCCAGGACCAAAAGCTCTTGCTGCTCTTCAAGGAGCCAGGCAACCCCATTCACAGCCCCACAAACGCTGGCGCTCTCTCTTGCGACAGCCTCCCAAAGTCCAATACTAGCTGCCTGCACCCCTCGGTACAGCCGGAGCCCGGCTCAGCAATTGCGAACGTCCAGGGATTCCTCCCACACCAAAGGGGCCAGGACCAAAAGCTCTTGCTGCTCTTCAAGGAGCCAGGCAACCCCATTCACAGCCCCACAAACGATGGCGCTCTCTCTTGCGACAGCCTCCCAAAGTCCAATACTAGCTGCCTGCACCACCGAGTACAGCCGGAGCCAGGCTCAGGAACTGCGAACGTCCAGGGATTCCTCCCACACCAAAGGCGCCAGGACCAAAAGCTCTTGCTGCTCTTCAAGGAGCCAGGCAACCCCATTCACAGCCCCACAAACGATGGCGCCCTCTCTTGCGACAGCCTCCCAAAGTCCAATACTAGCTGCCTGCGCCGCTCGGTACAGCCGGAGCCCGGCTCAGCAATTGCGAATGTCCAGTGATTCCTCCCACACCAAAGGGGCCAGGACCAAAAGCTCTTGCTGCTCTTCAAGGAGCCAGGCAACCCCATTCACAGCCCCACAAACGCTGGCGCTCTCTCTTGCGACAGCCTCCCAAAATCCAATACTAGCTGCCTGCACTCCTCGGTACAGCCGGAGCCCGGCTCAGCAATTGCGAACGTCCAGGGATTCCTCCCACACCAAAGGGGCCAGGACCAAAAGCTCTTGCTGCTCTTCAAGGAGCCAGGCAACCCCATTCACAGCCCCACAAACGATGGCGCTCTCTCTTGCGACAGCCTCCCAAAGTCCAAGACTAGCTGCCTGCACCCCTCGGTACAGCCGGACCCAGGCTCACCAATTGCGAACGTCCAGGGATTCCTCCCACACCAAAGGGGCCAGGACCAAAAGCTCTTGCTGCTCTTCAAGGAGCCAGGCAACCCCATTCACAGCCCCACAAACGATGGCGCCCTCTCTTGCGACAGCCTCCCAAAGTCCAAGACTAGCTGCCTGCGCCGCTCGGTACAGCCGGAGCCCGGCTCAGCAATTGCGAACGTCCAGGGATTCCTCCCACACCAAAGGTGCCAGGACCAAAAGCTCTTGCTGCTCTTCAAGGAGCCAGGCAACCCCATTCACAGCCCCACAAATGATGGCGCTCTCTCTTGCGACAGCCTCCCAAAGTCCAAGACTAGATGCCTGCACCCCTCGGTACAGCCGGAGCCCGGCTCAGCAATTGCGAACGTCCAGGGATTCCTCCCACACCAAAGGGGCCAGGACCAAAAGCTCTTGCTGCTCTTCAAGGAGCCAGGCAACCCCATTCACAGCCCCACAAACGATGGCGCTCTCTCTTGCGACAGCCTCCCAAAGTCCAAGACTAGCTGCCTGCACCCCTCGGTACAGCCGGAGCCCGGCTCAGCAATTGCGAATGTCCAGGGATTCCTCCCACACCAAAGGGGCCAGGACCAAAAGCTCTTGCTGCTCTTCAAGGAGCCAGGCAACCCCATTCACAGCCCCACAAACGATGGCGCTCTCTCTTGCGACAGCCTCCCAAAGTCCAATACCAGCTGCCTGCGCATCCGGTACAGCCGCAGCCAGGCTCAGCAATTGCGAACGTCCGGGGATTCCTCCCACACCAAAGGTGCCATGACCAAAAGCTCTTGCTGCTCTTCAAGGTGCCAGGCAACCCCATTCACAGCCACACAAACGCTGGTGCTCTCTCTTGCGACAGCCTCCCAAAGTCCAAGACTAGCTGCCTGCACCCCTCGGTACAGCCGGAGCCCGGCTCAGCAATTGCGAACGTCCAGGGATTCCTCCCACACCAAAGGGGCCAGGACCAAAAGCTCTTGCTGCTCTTCAAGGAGCCAGGCAACCCCATTCACAGCCCCACAAACGATGGCGCTCTCTCTTGCGACAGCCTCCCAAAGTCCAACACTAGAAGCCTGTGCCACTCGGTACAGCCGGAGCCCGGCTCAGCAATTGTGAACGTCCGGGGATTCCTCCCACACCAAAGGAGCCAGGACCAAAAGCTCTTGCTGCTCTTCAACGAGCCAGGCAACCCCATTCACAGCCCCACAAACGATGGCGCTCTCTCTTGCGACAGCCTCCCAAAGTCCAATACTATCTGCCTGCGCCGCTCGGTACAGCCGGAGCCCGGCTTACCAACTGCAAACGTCGAGGGATTCCTCCCACACCAAAGGGGCTAGGACCAAAAGCTCTTGCTGCTCTTCAAGGAGCCAGGCAACCCCATTCACAGCCACACAAACGATGGCGCTCTCTCTTTCGACAGCCTCCCAAAGTCCAATACTAGCTGCCTGCGCCGCTCGGTACAGCCGGAGCCCGGCTCAGCAATTGCGAACGTCCAGGGATTCCTCCCACACCAAAGGGGCCAGGACCAAAAGCTCTTGCTGCTCTTCAAGGAGCCAGGCAACCCCATTCACAGCCCCACAAACAATGACGCTCTCTCTTGCGACAGCCTCCCAAAGTCCAATACTAGCTGCCTGCACCACTCCGTACGGCCGGAGCCCGGCTCAGCAATTGCGAATGTCCAGTGATTCCTCCCACACCAAAGGGGCCAGGACCAAAAGCTCTTGCTGCTCTTCAAGGAGCCAGGCAACCCCATTCACAGCCCCACAAACGATGGCGCTCTCTCTTGCGACAGCCTCCCAAAGTCCAATACTAGCTGCCTGCACCACCGAGTACAGCCGAAGCCAGGCTCAGGAACTGCGAACGTCCAGGGATTCCTCCCACACCAAAGGGGCCAGGACCAAAAGCTCTTGCTGCTCTTCAAGGTGCCAGGCAACCCCATTCACAGCCCCACAAACGCTGGCGCTCTCTCTTGCGACAGCCTCCCAAAGTCCAATACTAGCTGCCTGCGCCGCTCGGTACAGCCGGAGCCCGGCTCAGCAATTGCGAACGTCCAGGGATTCCTCCCACACCAAAGGGGCCAGGACCAAAAGCTCTTGCTGCTCTTCAAGGAGCCAGGCAACCCCATTCACAGCCCCACAAACAATGACGCTCTCTCTTGCGACAGCCTCCCAAAGTCCAATACTAGCTGCCTGCACCACTCCGTACGGCCGGAGCCCGGCTCAGCAATTGCGAATGTCCAGTGATTCCTCCCACACCAAAGGTGCCAGGACCAAAAGCTCTTGCTGCTCTTCAAGGAGCCAGGCAACCCCATTCACAGCCCCACAAACGCTGGCGCTCTCTCTTGCGACAGCCTCCCGAAGTCCAAGACTAGCTGCCTGCGCCACTCG
The DNA here is from genome assembly GCF_965183815.1 of Platalea leucorodia. Lineage (NCBI taxonomy): Eukaryota > Metazoa > Chordata > Aves > Pelecaniformes > Threskiornithidae > Platalea > Platalea leucorodia. Next base: position 36,723 of record NW_028121280.1, read on the forward strand.
ATACAGCCGGAGCCCAGCTCACCAATTGCGAACGTCCAGGGATTCCTCCCACACCAAAGGGGCCAGGACCAAAAGCTCTTGCTGCTCTTCAAGGAGCCAGGCAACCCCATTCACAGCCCCACAAACGATGGCGCTCTCTCTTGCGACAGCCTCCCAAAGTCCAATACTAGCTGCCTGCACCCCTCAGTACGGCCGGAGCCCGGCTCAGCAATTGCGAACGTCCACGGATTCCTCCCACACCAAAGGGGCCAGGACCAAAAGCTCTTGCTGCTCTTCAAGGAGCCAGGCAACCCTATTCACAGCCCCACAAACGCTGGCGCTCTCTCTTGCGACAGCCTCCCAAAGTCCAATACTAGCTGCCTGCACCAACGAGTACAGCCGGAGCCAGGCTCAGCAATTGCAAACGTCCAGGGATTCCTCCCACACCAAAGGGGCCAGGACCAAAAGCTCTTGCTGCTCTTCAAGGAGCCAGGCAACCTCATTCACAGCCCCACAAACGATGGCGCTCTCTCTTGCGACAGCCTCCCAAAGTCCAATACTAGCTGCCTGCACCCCTCGGTACAGCCGGAGCCCGGCTCAGCAATTACGAACGTCCAGGGATTCCTCCCACACCAAAGGGGCCAGGACCAAAAGCTCTTGCTGCTCTTCAAGGAGCCAGGCAACCCCATTCACAGCCCCACAAACGATGGCGCTCTCTCTTGCGACAGCCTCCCAAAGTCCAACACTAGAAGCCTGTGCCACTCAGTACAGCCCGAGCCCGGCTCAGCAATTGTGAACGTCCGGGGATTCCTCCCACACCAAAGGAGCCAGGACCAAAAGCTCTTGCTGCTCTTCAAGGAGCCAGGCAACCCCATTCACAGCCCCACAAACGCTGGTGCTCTCTCTTGCGACAGCCTCCCAAAGTCCAATACTAGCTGCCTGCGCCGCTCGGTACAGCCGGAGCCCGGCTCACCAACTGCAAACGTCGAGGGATTCCTCCCACACCAAAGGGGCCAGGACCAAAAGCTCTTGCTGCTCTTCAAGGAGCCAGGCAACCCCATTCACAGCCCCACAAACGATGGCGCTCTCTCTTGCGACAGCCTCCCAAAGTCCAATACTAGCTGCCTGCACCACCGAGTACAGCCGAAGCCAGGCTCAGGAACTGCGAACGTCCAGGGATTCCTCCCACACCAAAGGGGCCAGGACCAAAAGCTCTTGCTGCTCTTCAAGGTGCCAGGCAACCCCATTCACAGCCCCACAAACGCTGGCGCTCTCTCTTGCGACAGCCTCCCAAAGTCCAACACTAGCTGCCTGCACCACCGAGTACAGCCGGAGCCAGGCTCAGCAATTGCGAACGTCCAGGGATTCCTCCCACACCAAAGGGGCCAGGACCAAAAGCTCTTGCTGCTCTTCAAGGAGCCAGGCAACCCCATTCACAGCCCCACAAACGATGGCGCTCTCTCTTGCGACAGCCTCCCAAAGTCCAACACTAGAAGCCTGTGCCACTCAGTACAGCCCGAGCCCGGCTCAGCAATTGTGAACGTCCGGGGATTCCTCCCACACCAAAGGAGCCAGGACCAAAAGCTCTTGCTGCTCTTCAAGGAGCCAGGCAACCCCATTCACAGCCCCACAAACGCTGGTGCTCTCTCTTGCGACAGCCTCCCAAAGTCCAATACTAGCTGCCTGCACCCCTCGGTACAGCCGGAGCCCGGCTCACCAACTGCAAACGTCGAGGGATTCCTCCCACACCAAAGGGGCCAGGACCAAAAGCTCTTGCTGCTCTTCAAGGAGCCAGGCAACCCCATTCACAGCCCCACAAACGATGGCGCTCTCTCTTGCGACAGCCTCCCAAAGTCCAATACTAGCTGCCTGCACCCCTCGGTACAGCCGGAGCCCGGCTCAGCAATTGCGAACGTCCAGGGATTCCTCCCACACCAAAGGGGCCAGGACCAAAAGCTCTTGCTGCTCTTCAAGGAGCCAGGCAACCCCATTCACAGCCCCACAAACGATGGCGCTCTCTCTTGCGACAGCCTCCCAAAGTCCAATACTAGCTGCCTGCACCAACGAGTACAGCCGGAGCCCGGCTCAGCAATTGCGAACGTCCAGGGATTCCTCCCACACCAAAGGGGCCAGGACCAAAAGCTCTTGCTGCTCTTCAAGGAGCCAGGCAACCCCATTCACAGCCCCACAAACGATGGCGCTCTCTCTTGCGACAGCCTCCCAAAGTCCAATACTAGCTGCCTGCGCGTCCGGTACAGCCGCAGCCAGGCTCAACAATTGCGAACGTCCAGGGATTCCTCCCACACCAAAGGGGCCAGGACCAAAAGCTCTTGCTGCTCTTCAAGGAGCCAGGCAACCCCATTCACAGCCCCACAAACGATGGCGCTCTCTCTTGCGACAGCCTCCCAAAGTCCAAGACTAGCTGCCTGCACCCCTCGGTACAGCCGGAGCCCGGCTCAGCAATTGCGAACGTCCAGGGATTCCTCCCACACCAAAGGGGCCAGGACCAAAAGCTCTTGCTGCTCTTCAAGGAGCCAGGCAACCCCATTCACAGCCCCACAAACGATGGCGCTCTCTCTTGCGACAGCCTCCCAAAGTCCAATACTAGCTGCCTGTGCCACTCGGTACAGCCGGAGCCCGGCTCAGCAATTGTGAACGTCCGGGGATTCCTCCCACACCAAAGGAGCCAGGACCAAAAGCTCTTGCTGCTCTTCAAGGAGCCAGGCAACCCCATTCACAGCCCCACAAACGCTGGCGCTCTCTCTTGCGACAGCCTCCCAAAGTCCAATACTAGCTGCCTGCGCCGCTCGGTACAGCCGGAGCCCGGCTCACCAACTGCAAATGTCGAGGGATTCCTCCCACACCAAAGGGGCTAGGACCAAAAGCTCTTGCTGCTCTTCAAGGAGCCAGGCAACCCCATTCACAGCCCCACAAACGATGGCGCTCTCTCTTGCGACAGCCTCCCAAAGTCCAATACTAGCTGCCTGCACCCCTCAGTACGGCCGGAGCCCGGCTCAGCAATTGCGAATGTCCAGTGATTCCTCCCACACCAAAGGGGCCAGGACCAAAAGCTCTTGCTGCTCTTCAAGGAGCCAGGCAACCCTATTCACAGCCCCACAAACGCTGGCGCTCTCTCTTGCGACAGCCTCCCAAAGTCCAATACTAGCTGCCTGCACCAACGAGTACAGCCGGAGCCCGGCTCAGCAATTGCGAACGTCCAGGGATTCCTCCCACACCAAAGGGGCCAGGACCAAAAGCTCTTGCTGCTCTTCAAGGAGCCAGGCAACCCCATTCACAGCCCCACAAACGATGGCGCTCTCTCTTGCGACAGCCTCCCAAAGTCCAACACTAGAAGCCTGTGCCACTCGGTACAGCCGGAGCCCGGCTTACCAACTGCAAACGTCGAGGGATTCCTCCCACACCAAAGGGGCCAGGACCAAAAGCTCTTGCTGCTCTTCAAGGAGCCAGGCAACCCCATTCACAGCCACACAAACGATGGCGCTCTCTCTTTCGACAGCCTCCCAAAGTCCAATACTAGCTGCCTGCACCCCTCGGTACAGCCGGAGCCCGGCTCAGCAATTGCGAACGTCCAGGGATTCCTCCCACACCAAAGGTGCCAGGACCAAAAGCTCTTGCTTCTCTTCAAGGAGCCAGGCAACCCCATTCACAGCCCCACAAACGATGGCGCTCTCTCTTGCGACAGCCTCCCAAAGTCCAAGACTAGCTGCCTGTACCCCTCAGTACGGCCGGAGCCAGGCTCAGCAATTGCGAACGTCCAGGGATTCCTCCCACACCAAAGGTGCCAGGACCAAAAGCTCTTGCTGCTCTTCAAGGAGCCAGGCAACCCCATTCACAGCCCCACAAACGATGGCGCTCTCTCTTGCGACAGCCTCCCAAAGTCCAAGACTAGCTGCCTGTGCCACTCAGTAAAGCCGGAGCCCGGCTCAGGAACTGCGAACGTCCAGGGATTCCTCCCACACCAAAGGGGCCAGGACCAAAAGCTCTTGCTGCTCTTCAAGGAGCCAGGCAACCCCATTCACAGCCCCACAAACGCTGGCGCTCTCTCTTGCGACAGCCTCCCGAAGTCCAAGACTAGCTGCCTGCACCCCTCAGTACGGCCGGAGCCCGGCTCAGCAATTGCGAACGTCCAGGGATTCCTCCCACGCCAAAGGGGCCAGGACCAAAAGCTCTTGCTGCTCTTCAAGGAGCCAGGCAACCCCATTCACAGCCCCACAAACGATGGCGCCCTCTCTTGCGACAGCCTCCCAAAGTCCAAGACTAGCTGCCTGTGCCACTCAGTAAAGCCGGAGCCCGGCTCAGCAATTGCGAACGTCCAGGGATTCCTCCCACACCAAAGGGGCCAGGACCAAAAGCTCTTGCTGCTCTTCAAGGAGCCAGGCAACCCCATTCACAGCCCCACAAACGCTGGCGCTCTCTCTTGCGACAGCCTCCCAAAGTCCAATACTAGCTGCCTGCACCCCTCGGTACAGCCGGAGCCCGGCTCAGCAATTGCGAACGTCCAGGGATTCCTCCCACACCAAAGGGGCTAGGACCAAAAGCTCTTGCTGCTCTTCAAGGAGCCAGGCAACCCCATTCACAGCCCCACAAACGATGGCGCTCTCTCTTGCGACAGCCTCCCAAAGTCCAAGACTAGCTGCCTGCACCCCTCGGTACAGCCGGACCCAGGCTCACCAATTGCGAACGTCCAGGGATTCCTCCCACACCAAAGGGGCCAGGACCAAAAGCTCTTGCTGCTCTTCAAGGAGCCAGGCAACCCCATTCACAGCCACACAAACGATGGCGCTCTCTCTTGCGACAGCCTCCCAAAGTCCAAGACTAGCTGCCTGCGCTGCTCGGTACAGCCGGAGCCCGGCTCAGCAATTGCGAACGTCCGGGGATTCCTCCCACACCAAAGGTGCCAGGACCAAAACCTCTTGCTGCTCTTCAAGGAGCCAGGCAACCCCATTCACAGCCCCACAAACGATGGCGCTCTCTCTTGCGACAGCCTCCCAAAGTCCAACACTAGCTGCCTGCACCCCTCGGTACAGCCGGAGCCCGGCTCAGCAATTGCGAACGTCCAGGGATTCCTCCCACACCAAAGGGGCCAGGACCAAAAGCTCTTGCTGCTCTTCAAGGAGCCAGGCAACCCCATTCACAGCCCCACAAACGCTGGCGCTCTCTCTTGCGACAGCCTCCCAAAGTCCAAGACTAGCTGCCTGCACCCCTCGGTACAGCCGGAGCCCGGCTCAGCAATTGCGAATGTCCAGGGATTCCTCCCACACCAAAGGGGCCAGGACCAAAAGCTCTTGCTGCTCTTCAAGGAGCCAGGCAACCCCATTCACAGCCCCACAAACGATGGCGCTCTCTCTTGCGACAGCCTCCCAAAGTCCAATACCAGCTGCCTGCGCATCCGGTACAGCCGCAGCCAGGCTCAGCAATTGCGAACGTCCGGGGATTCCTCCCACACCAAAGGTGCCATGACCAAAAGCTCTTGCTGCTCTTCAAGGTGCCAGGCAACCCCATTCACAGCCACACAAACGCTGGTGCTCTCTCTTGCGACAGCCTCCCAAAGTCCAATACTAGCTGCCTGCACCCCTCGGTACAGCCGGAGCCCGGCTCAGCAATTGCGAACGTCCAGGGATTCCTCCCACACCAAAGGGGCCAGGACCAAAAGCTCTTGCTGCTCTTCAAGGAGCCAGGCAACCCCATTCACAGCCCCACAAACGATGGCGCTCTCTCTTGCGACAGCCTCCCAAAGTCCAACACTAGAAGCCTGTGCCACTCGGTACAGCCGGAGCCCGGCTCAGCAATTGTGAACGTCCGGGGATTCCTCCCACACCAAAGGAGCCAGGACCAAAAGCTCTTGCTGCTCTTCAAGGAGCCAGGCAACCCCATTCACAGCCCCACAAACGATGGCGCTCTCTCTTGCGACAGCCTCCCAAAGTCCAATACTAGCTGCCTGCGCCGCTCGGTACAGCCGGAGCCCGGCTTACCAACTGCAAACGTCGAGGGATTCCTCCCACACCAAAGGGGCTAGGACCAAAAGCTCTTGCTGCTCTTCAAGGAGCCAGGCAACCCCATTCACAGCCACACAAACGATGACGCTCTCTCTTTCGACAGCCTCCCAAAGTCCAAGACTAGCTGCCTGCACCCCTCGGTACAGCCGGAGCCCGGCTCAGCAATTGCGAACGTCCAGGGATTCCTCCCACACCAAAGGGGCCAGGACCAAAAGCTCTTGCTGCTCTTCAAGGAGCCAGGCAACCCCATTCACAGCCCCACAAACGATGGCGCTCTCTCTTGCGACAGCCTCCCAAAGTCCAATACTAGCTGCCTGTACCCCTCAGTACGGCCGGAGCCAGGCTCAGCAATTGCGAACGTCCAGGGATTCCTCCCACACCAAAGGGGCCAGGACCAAAAGCTCTTGCTGCTCTTCAAGGAGCCAGGCAACCCCATTCACAGCCCCACAAACGATGGCGCTCTCTCTTGCGACAGCCTCCCAAAGTCCAATACTAGCTGCCTGTGCCACTCAGTAAAGCCGGAGCCCGGCTCAGGAACTGCGAACGTCCAGGGATTCCTCCCACACCAAAGGGGCCAGGACCAAAAGCTCTTGCTGCTCTTCAAGGAGCCAGGCAACCCCATTCACAGCCCCACAAACGCTGGCGCTCTCTCTTGCGACAGCCTCCCGAAGTCCAAGACTAGCTGCCTGCACCCCTCAGTACGGCCGGCGCCCGGCTCAGCAATTGCGAACGTCCAGGGATTCCTCCCACGCCAAAGGGGCCAGGACCAAAAGCTCTTGCTGCTCTTCAAGGAGCCAGGCAACCCCATTCACAGCCCCACAAACGATGGCGCCCTCTCTTGCGACAGCCTCCCAAAGTCCAAGACTAGCTGCCTGTGCCACTCAGTAAAGCCGGAGCCCGGCTCAGCAATTGCGAACGTCCAGGGATTCCTCCCACACCAAAGGGGCCAGGACCAAAAGCTCTTGCTGCTCTTCAAGGAGCCAGGCAACCCCATTCACAGCCCCACAAACGCTGGCGCTCTCTCTTGCGACAGCCTCCCAAAGTCCAATACTAGCTGCCTGCACCCCTCGGTACAGCCGGAGCCCGGCTCAGCAATTGCGAACGTCCAGGGATTCCTCCCACAACAAAGGGGCCAGGACCAAAAGCTCTTGCTGCTCTTCAAGGAGCCAGGCAACCCCATTCACAGCCCCACAAACGATGGCGCTCTCTCTTGCGACAGCCTCCCAAAGTCCAACACTAGCTGCCTGCACCCCTCGGTACAGCCGGACCCAGGCTCACCAATTGCGAACGTCCAGGGATTCCTCCCACACCAAAGGGGCCAGGACCAAAAGCTCTTGCTGCTCTTCAAGGAGCCAGGCAACCCCATTCACAGCCCCACAAACGATGGCGCTCTCTCTTGCGACAGCCTCCCAAAGTCCAAGACTAGCTGCCTTTGCCGCTCGGTACAGCCGGAGCCCGGCTCAGCAATTGCGAACGTCCGGGGATTCCTCCCACACCAAAGGTGCCAGGACCAAAAGCTCTTGCTGCTCTTCAAGGAGCCAGGCAACCCCATTCACAGCCCCACAAATGATGGCGCTCTCTCTTGCGACAGCCTCCCAAAGTCCAACACTAGCTGCCTGCACCCCTCGGTACAGCCGGAGCCCGGCTCAGCAATTGCGAACGTCCAGGGATTCCTCCCACACCAAAGGGGCCAGGACCAAAAGCTCTTGCTGCTCTTCAAGGAGCCAGGCAACCCCATTCACAGCCCCACAAACGATGGCGCTCTCTCTTGCGACAGCCTCCCAAAGTCCAAGACTAGCTGCCTGCACCCCTCGGTACAGCCGGAGCCCGGCTCAGCAATTGCGAATGTCCAGGGATTTCTCCCACACCAAAGGTGCCAGGACCAAAAGCTCTTGCTGCTCTTCAAGGAGCCAGGCAACCCCATTCACAGCCCCACAAACGCTGGCGCTCTCTCTTGCGAGACCCTACAAAAGTCCAATACCAGCTGCCTGCGCATCCGGTACAGCCGCAGCCAGGCTCAGCAATTGCGAACGTCCGGGGATTCCTCCCACACCAAAGGTGCCATGACCAAAAGCTCTTGCTGCTCTTCAAGGTGCCAGGCAACCCCATTCACAGCCCCACAAACGCTGGTGCTCTCTCTTGCGACAGCCTCCCAAAGTCCAAGACTAGCTGCCTGCACCCCTCCGTACGGCCAGAGCCCGGCTCAGCAATTACGAATGTCCAGGGATTCCTCCCACACCAAAGGGGCCAGGACCAAAAGCTCTTGCTGCTCTTCAAGGAGCCAGGCAACCCCATTCACAGCCCCACAAACGATGGCGCTCTCTCTTGCGACAGCCTACCAAAGTCCAATACTACCTGCCTGCACCCCTCAGTACAGCCGGAGCCCGGCTCAGCAATTGCGAATGTCCAGTGATTCCTCCCACACCAAAGGGGCCAGGACCAAAAGCTCTTGCTGCTCTTCAAGGAGCCAGGCAACCCCATTCACAGCCCCACAAACGCTGGCGCTCTCTCTTGCGACAGCCTCCCAAAGTCCAATACTAGCTGCCTGCACCCCTCGGTACAGCCGGAGCCCGGCTCACCAATTGCGAACGTCCAGGGATTCCTCCCACACCAAAGGGGCCAGGACCAAAAGCTCTTGCTGCTCTTCAAGGAGCCAGGCAACCCCATTCACAGCCCCACAAACGCTGGCGCCCTCTCTTGCGACAGCCTCCCAAAGTCCAATACTAGCTGCCTGCACCCCTGAGTACGGCTGGAGCCCGGCTCAGCAATTGCGAATGTCCAGTGATTCCTCCCACACCAAAGGGGCCAGGACCAAAAGCTCTTGCTGCTCTTCAAGGAGCCAGGCAACCCCATTCACAGCCCCACAAACGATGGCGCTCTCTCTTGCGACAGCCTCCCAAAGTCCAATACTAGCTGCCTGCACCCCTCGGTACAGCCGGAGCCAGGCTCAGCAATTGCGAACGTCCAGGGATTCCTCCCACACCAAAGGGGCCAGGACCAAAAGCTCTTGCTGCTCTTCAAGGAGCCAGGCAACCCCATTCACAGCCCCACAAACGATGGCGCTCTCTCTTGCGACAGCCTCCCAAAGTCCAAGACTAGCTGCCTGCACCCCTCGGTACAGCCGGAGCCCGGCTCACCAATTGCGAACGTCCAGGGATTCCTCCCACACCAAAGGGGCCAGGACCAAAAGCTCTTGCTGCTCTTCAAGGAGCCAGGCAACCCCATTCACAGCCCCACAAACGCTGGCGCTCTCTCTTGCGACAGCCTCCCAAAGTCCAATACTAGCTGCCTGCACCCCTCAGTACGGCCGGAGCCCGGCTCAGCAATTGTGAACGTCCAGGGATTCCTCCCACACCAAAGGGGCCAGGACCAAAAGCTCTTGCTGCTCTTCAAGGAGCCAGGCAACCCCATTCACAGCCCCACAAACGATGGCGCCCTCTCTTGCGACAGCCTCCCAAAGTCCAATACTAGCTGCCTGCACCACCGAGTACAGCCGGAGCCAGGATCAGGAACTGCGAACGTCCAGGGATTCCTCCCACACCAAAGGGGCCAGGACCAAAAGCTCTTGCTGCTCTTCAAGGAGCCAGGCAACCCCATTCACAGCCCCACAAACGCTGGCGCTCTCTCTTGCGACAGCCTCCCAAAGTCCAATACTAGCTGCCTGCACCACTCCGTACGGCCGGAGCCCGGCTCAGCAATTGCGAATGTCCAGTGATTCCTCCCACACCAAAGGGGCCAGGACCAAAAGCTCTTGCTGCTCTTCAAGGAGCCAGGCAACCCCATTCACAGCCCCACAAACGCTGGCGCTCTCTCTTGCGACAGCCTCCCAAAGTCCAAGACTAGCTGCCTGCACCCCTCGGTACAGCCGGAGCCCGGCTCAGCAATTGCGAACGTCCAGGGATTCCTCCCACAACAAAGGGGCCAGGACCAAAAGCTCTTGCTGCTCTTCAAGGAGCCAGGCAACCCCATTCACAGCCCCACAAACGATGGCGCTCTCTCTTGCGACAGCCTCCCAAAGTCCAAGACTAGCTGCCTGCACCCCTCGGTACAGCCGGAGCCCGGCTCACCAATTGCGAATGTCCAGGGATTCCTCCCACACCAAAGGGGCCAGGACCAAAAGCTCTTGCTGCTCTTCAAGGAGCCAGGCAACCCCATTCACAGCCCCACAAACGCTGGCGCTCTCTCTTGCGAGACCCTACAAAAGTCCAATACTAGCTGCCTGCGCCACTCGATACAGCCGGAGCCCGGCTCAGCAATTGCGAACGTCCAGGGATTCCTCCCACACCAAAGGGGCCAGGACCAAAAGCTCTTGCTGCTCTTCAAGGAGCCAGGCAACCCCATTCACAGCCACACAAACGATGGCGCTCTCTCTTGCGACAGCCTCCCAAAGTCCAATACTAGCTGCCTGCACCCCTCGGTACAGCCGGAGCCCGGCTCAGCAATTGCGAACGTCCAGGGATTCCTCCCACACCAAAGGGGCCAGGACCAAAAGCTCTTGCTGCTCTTCAAGGAGCCAGGCAACCCCATTCACAGCCCCACAAACGATGGCGCTCTCTCTTGCGACAGCCTCCCAAAGTCCAATACAAGCTGCCTGCACCCCTCGGTACAGCCGGAGCCCGGCTCAGCAATTGCGAACGTCCAGGGATTCCTCCCACACCAAAGGGGCCAGGACCAAAAGCTCTTGCTGCTCTTCAAGGAGCCAGGCAACCCCATTCACAGCCCCACAAACGATGGCGCTCTCTCTTGCGACAGCCTCCCAAAGTCCAATACTAGCTGCCTGCACCACCGAGTACAGCCGGAGCCCGGCTCAGGAACTGCGAACGTCCAGGGATTCCTCCCACACCAAAGGGGCCAGGACCAAAAGCTCTTGCTGCTCTTCAAGGTGCCAGGCAACCCCATTCACAGCCCCACAAACGATGGCGCTCTCTCTTGCGAGACCCTACAAAAGTCCAATACTAGCTTCCTGCGCGTCCGGTACAGCCGGAGCCAGGCTCAGCAACTGCGAACGTCCAGGGATTCCTCCCACACCAAAGGGGCCAGGACCAAAAGCTCTTGCTGCTCTTCAAGGAGCCAGGCAACCCCATTCACAGCCCCACAAACGCTGGTGCTCTCTCTTGCGACAGCCTCCCAAAGTCCAATACTAGCTGCCTGCACCACTCCGTACGGCCGGAGCCCGGCTCAGCAATTGCGAATGTCCAGTGATTCCTCCCACACCAAAGGGGCCAGGACCAAAAGCTCTTGCTGCTCTTCAAGGAGCCAGGCAACCCCATTCACAGCCACACAAACGATGGCGCTCTCTCTTGCGAGACCCTACAAAAGTCCAATACTAGCTGCCTGCGCCACTCGATACAGCCGGAGCCCAGCTCACCAATTGCGAACGTCCAGGGATTCCTCCCACACCAAAGGGGCCAGGACCAAAAGCTCTTGCTGCTCTTCAAGGAGCCAGGCAACCCCATTCACAGCCCCACAAACGATGGCGCTCTCTCTTGCGACAGCCTCCCAAAGTCCAATACTAGCTGCCTGCACCCCTCGGTACAGCCGGAGCCCGGCTCACCAATTGCGAACGTCCAGGGATTCCTCCCACACCAAAGGGGCCAGGACCAAAAGCTCTTGCTGCTCTTCAAGGAGCCAGGCAACCCCATTCACAGCCCCACAAACGCTGGCGCTCTCTCTTGCGAGACCCTACAAAAGTCCAATACTAGCTGCCTGCACCCCTCGGTACAGCCGGAGCCCGGCTCAGCAATTGCGAACGTCCAGGGATTCCTCCCACACCAAAGGGGCCAGGACCAAAAGCTCTTGCTGCTCTTCAAGGAGCCAGGCAACCCCATTCACAGCCCCACAAACGCTGGCGCTCTCTCTTGCGACAGCCTCCCAAAGTCCAATACTAGCTGCCTGCACCCCTCGGTACAGCCGGAGCCCGGCTCAGCAATTGCGAACGTCCAGGGATTCCTCCCACACCAAAGGGGCCAGGACCAAAAGCTCTTGCTGCTCTTCAAGGAGCCAGGCAACCCCATTCACAGCCCCACAAACGATGGCGCTCTCTCTTGCGACAGCCTCCCAAAGTCCAATACTAGCTGCCTGCACCCCTCAGTACGGCCGGAGCCCGGCTCAGCAATTGCGAACGTCCAGGGATTCCTCCCACACCAAAGGGGCCAGGACCAAAAGCTCTTGCTGCTCTTCAAGGAGCCACGCAACCCCATTCACAGCCCCACAAACGCTGGCGCTCTCTCTTGCGACAGCCTCCCAAAGTCCAAGACTAGCTGCCTGCACCCCTCGGTACAGCCGGAGCCCGGCTCAGCAATTGCGAACGTCCAGGGATTCCTCCCACACCAAAGGGGCCAGGACCAAAAGCTCTTGCTGCTCTTCAAGGAGCCAGGCAACCCCATTCACAGCCCCACAAACGATGGCGCTCTCTCTTGCGACAGCCTCCCAAAGTCCAATACTAGCTGCCTGCACCCCTCAGTACGGCCGGAGCCAGGCTCAGCAATTGCGAACGTCCAGGGATTCCTCCCACACCAAAGGGGCCAGGACCAAAAGCTCTTGCTGCTCTTCAAGGAGCCAGGCAACCCCATTCACAGCCCCACAAACGATGGCGCTCTCTCTTGCGACAGCCTCCCAAAGTCCAATACTAGCTGCCTGTGCCACTCAGTAAAGCCGGAGCCCGGCTCAGCAATTGCGAACGTCCGGGGATTCCTCCCACACCAAAGGGGCCAGGACCAAAAGCTCTTGCTGCTCTTCAAGGAGCCAGGCAACCCCATTCACAGCCCCACAAACGATGGCGCTCTCTCTTGCGACAGCCTCCCAAAGTCCAATACTAGCTGCCTGCACCCCTCGGTACAGCCGGAGCCCGGCTCAGCAATTGCGAACGTCCAGGGATTCCTCCCACACCAAAGGGGCCAGGACCAAAAGCTCTTGCTGCTCTTCAAGGAGCCAGGCAACCCCATTCACAGCCCCACAAACGATGGCGCTCTCTCTTGCGACAGCCTCCCAAAGTCCAAGACTAGCTGCCTGCACCCCTCGGTACAGCCGGAGCCAGGCTCAGGAACTGCGAACGTCCAGGGATTCCTCCCACACCAAAGGGGCCAGGACCAAAAGCTCTTGCTGCTCTTCAAGGTGCCAGGCAACCCCATTCACAGCCCCACAAACGCTGGCGCTCTCTCTTGCGACAGCCTCCCAAAGTCCAATACTAGCTGCCTGCACCACTCCGTACGGCCGGAGCCCGGCTCAGCAATTGCGAATGTCCAGTGATTCCTCCCACACCAAAGGGGCCAGGACCAAAAGCTCTTGCTGCTCTTCAAGGAGCCAGGCAACCCCATTCACAGCCCCACAAACGATGGCGCTCTCTCTTGCGAGACCCTACAAAAGTCCAATACTAGCTGCCTGCGCCACTCGATACAGCCGGAGCCCAGCTCACCAATTGCGAACGTCCAGGGATTCCTCCCACACCAAAGGGGCCAGGACCAAAAGCTCTTGCTGCTCTTCAAGGAGCCAGGCAACCCCATTCACAGCCCCACAAACGATGGCGCTCTCTCTTGCGACAGCCTCCCAAAGTCCAATACTAGCTGCCTGCACCCCTCGGTACAGCCGGAGCCCGGCTCAGCAATTGCGAACGTCCAGGGATTCCTCCCACACCAAAGGGGCCAGGACCAAAAGCTCTTGCTGCTCTTCAAGGAGCCAGGCAACCCCATTCACAGCCCCACAAACGATGGCGCTCTCTCTTGCGAGACCCTACAAAAGTCCAATACTAGCTGCCTGCACCCCTCGGTACAGCCGGAGCCCGGCTCAGCAATTGCGAACGTCCAGGGATTCCTCCCACACCAAAGGGGCCAGGACCAAAAGCTCTTGCTGCTCTTCAAGGAGCCAGGCAACCCCATTCACAGCCCCACAAACGATGGCGCTCTCTCTTGCGACAGCCTCCCAAAGTCCAATACTAGCTGCCTGCACCCCTCGGTACAGCCGGAGCCCGGCTCAGCAATTGCGAACGTCCAGGGATTCCTCCCACACCAAAGGGGCCAGGACCAAAAGCTCTTGCTGCTCTTCAAGGAGCCAGGCAACCCCATTCACAGCCCCACAAACGATGGCGCTCTCTCTTGCGAGACCCTACAAAAGTCCAATACTAGCTGCCTGCACCCCTCGGTACAGCCGGAGCCCGGCTCAGCAATTGCGAACGTCCAGGGATTCCTCCCACACCAAAGGGGCCAGGACCAAAAGCTCTTGCTGCTCTTCAAGGAGCCAGGCAACCCCATTCACAGCCCCACAAACGATGGCGCTCTCTCTTGCGACAGCCTCCCAAAGTCCAATACTAGCTGCCTGCACCCCTCGGTACAGCCGGAGCCCGGCTCAGCAATTGCGAACGTCCAGGGATTCCTCCCACACCAAAGGGGCCAGGACCAAAAGCTCTTGCTGCTCTTCAAGGAGCCAGGCAACCCCATTCACAGCCCCACAAACGATGGCGCTCTCTCTTGCGACAGCCTCCCAAAGTCCAATACTAGCTGCCTGCACCCCTCAGTACGGCCGGAGCCAGGCTCAGCAATTGCGAACGTCCAGGGATTCCTCCCACACCAAAGGGGCCAGGACCAAAAGCTCTTGCTGCTCTTCAAGGAGCCAGGCAACCCCATTCACAGCCCCACAAACGATGGCGCTCTCTCTTGCGACAGCCTCCCAAAGTCCAATACTAGCTGCCTGTGCCACTCAGTAAAGCCGGAGCCCGGCTCAGCAATTGCGAACGTCCGGGGATTCCTCCCACACCAAAGGTGCCAGGACCAAAAGCTCTTGCTGCTCTTCAAGGAGCCAGGCAACCCCATTCACAGCCCCACAAACGATGGCGCTCTCTCTTGCGACAGCCTCCCAAAGTCCAATACTAGCTGCCTGCACCCCTCGGTACAGCCGGAGCCCGGCTCAGCAATTGCGAACGTCCAGGGATTCCTCCCACACCAAAGGGGCCAGGACCAAAAGCTCTTGCTGCTCTTCAAGGAGCCAGGCAACCCCATTCACAGCCCCACAAACGATGGCGCCCTCTCTTGCGACAGCCTCCCAAAGTCCAAGACTAGCTGCCTGCACCCCTCGGTACAGCCGGAGCCAGGCTCAGGAACTGCGAACGTCCAGGGATTCCTCCCACACCAAAGGGGCCAGGACCAAAAGCTCTTGCTGCTCTTCAAGGTGCCAGGCAACCCCATTCACAGCCCCACAAACGCTGGCGCTCTCTCTTGCGACAGCCTCCCAAAGTCCAATACTAGCTGCCTGCACCCCTCAGTACGGCCGGAGCCCGGCTCACCAATTGCGAATGTCCAGGGATTCCTCCCACACCAAAGGGGCCAGGACCAAAAGCTCTTGCTGCTCTTCAAGGAGCCAGGCAACCCCATTCACAGCCCCACAAACGCTGGCGCTCTCTCTTGCGACAGCCTCCCAAAGTCCAAGACTAGCTGCCTGCACCCCTCGGTACAGCCGGAGCCCGGCTCAGCAATTGCGAACGTCCAGGGATTCCTCCCACACCAAAGGGGCCAGGACCAAAAGCTCTTGCTGCTCTTCAAGGAGCCAGGCAACCCCATTCACAGCCCCACAAACGATGGCGCTCTCTCTTGCGACAGCCTCCCAAAGTCCAAGACTAGCTGCCTGCACCCCTCGGTACAGCCGGAGCCCGGCTCAGCAATGGCGAACGTCCAGGGATTCCTCCCACACCAAAGGGGCCAGGACCAAAAGCTCTTGCTGCTCTTCAAGGAGCCAGGCAACCCCATTCACAGCCCCACAAACGATGGCGCCCTCTCTTGCGACAGCCTCCCAAAGTCCAACACTAGCTGCCTGCACCCCTCAGTACGGCCGGAGCCCGGCTCAGCAATTGCAAACGTCCAGGGATTCCTCCCACACCAAAGGGGCCAGGACCAAAAGCTCTTGCTGCTCTTCAAGGAGCCAGGCAACCCCATTCACAGCCCCACAAACGATGGCGCTCTCTCTTGCGACAGCCTCCCAAAGTCCAATACTAGCTGCCTGCACCACCGAGTACAGCCGGAGCCAGGCTCAGGAACTGCGAACATCCAGGGATTCCTCCCACACCAAAGGGGCCAGGACCAAAAGCTCTTGCTGCTCTTCAAGGTGCCAGGCAACCCCATTCACAGCCCCACAAACGCTGGCGCTCTCTCTTGCGACAGCCTCCCAAAGTCCAAGACTAGCTGCCTGCGCCGCTCGGTACAGCCGGAGCCCGGCTCAGCAATTGCGAACGTCCAGGGATTCCTCCCACACCAAAGGGGCCAGGACCAAAAGCTCTTGCTGCTCTTCAAGGAGCCAGGCAACCCCATTCACAGCCCCACAAACGATGGCGCTCTCTCTTGCGACAGCCTCCCAAAGTCCAATACTAGCTGCCTGCACCACTCCGTACGGCCGGAGCCCGGCTCAGCAATTGCGAATGTCCAGTGATTCCTCCCACACCAAAGGGGCCAGGACCAAAAGCTCTTGCTGCTCTTCAAGGAGCCAGGCAACCCCATTCACAGCCCCACAAACGCTGGCGCTCTCTCTTGAGAGACCCTACAAAAGTCCAATACTAGCTGCCTGCGCCACTCGATACAGCCGGAGCCCAGCTCACCAATTGCGAACGTCCAGGGATTCCTCCCACACCAAAGGGGCCAGGACCAAAAGCTCTTGCTGCTCTTCAAGGAGCCAGGCAACCCCATTCACAGCCCCACAAACGATGGCGCTCTCTCTTGCGACAGCCTCCCAAAGTCCAATACTAGCTGCCTGCACCCCTCGGTACAGCCGGAGCCCGGCTCAGCAATTGCGAACGTCCAGGGATTCCTCCCACACCAAAGGGGCCAGGACCAAAAGCTCTTGCTGCTCTTCAAGGAGCCAGGCAACCCCATTCACAGCCCCACAAACGCTGGCGCTCTCTCTTGCGAGACCCTACAAAAGTCCAATACTAGCTGCCTGCACCCCTCGGTACAGCCGGAGCCCGGCTCAGCAATTGCGAACGTCCAGGGATTCCTCCCACACCAAAGGGGCCAGGACCAAAAGCTCTTGCTGCTCTTCAAGGAGCCAGGCAACCCCATTCACAGCCCCACAAACGATGGCGCTCTCTCTTGCGACAGCCTCCCAAAGTCCAAGACTAGCTGCCTGCACCCCTCGGTACAGCCGGAGCCCGGCTCAGCAATTGCGAACGTCCAGGGATTCCTCCCACACCAAAGGGGCCAGGACCAAAAGCTCTTGCTGCTCTTCAAGGAGCCACGCAACCCCATTCACAGCCCCACAAACGCTGGCGCTCTCTCTTGCGACAGCCTCCCAAAGTCCAAGACTAGCTGCCTGCACCCCTCGGTACAGCCGGAGCCCGGCTCACCAATTGCGAACGTCCAGGGATTCCTCCCACACCAAAGGGGCCAGGACCAAAAGCTCTTGCTGCTCTTCAAGGAGCCAGGCAACCCCATTCACAGCCCCACAAACGATGGCGCTCTCTCTTGCGACAGCCTCCCAAAGTCCAAGACTAGCTGCCTGCACCCCTCAGTACGGCCGGAGCCAGGCTCAGCAATTGCGAACGTCCAGGGATTCCTCCCACACCAAAGGGGCCAGGACCAAAAGCTCTTGCTGCTCTTCAAGGAGCCAGGCAACCCCATTCACAGCCCCACAAACGATGGCGCTCTCTCTTGCGACAGCCTCCCAAAGTCCAATACTAGCTGCCTGTGCCACTCAGTAAAGCCGGAGCCCGGCTCAGCAATTGCGAACGTCCGGGGATTCCTCCCACACCAAAGGTGCCAGGACCAAAAGCTCTTGCTGCTCTTCAAGGAGCCAGGCAACCCCATTCACAGCCCCACAAACGATGGCGCTCTCTCTTGCGACAGCCTCCCAAAGTCCAATACTAGCTGCCTGCACCCCTCGGTACAGCCGGAGCCCGGCTCAGCAATTGCGAACGTCCAGGGATTCCTCCCACACCAAAGGGGCCAGGACCAAAAGCTCTTGCTGCTCTTCAAGGAGCCAGGCAACCCCATTCACAGCCCCACAAACGATGGCGCTCTCTCTTGCGACAGCCTCCCAAAGTCCAAGACTAGCTGCCTGCACCCCTCGGTACAGCCGGAGCCAGGCTCAGGAACTGCGAACGTCCAGGGATTCCTCCCACACCAAAGGGGCCAGGACCAAAAGCTCTTGCTGCTCTTCAAGGTGCCAGGCAACCCCATTCACAGCCCCACAAACGATGGCGCTCTCTCTTGCGACAGCCTCCCAAAGTCCAATACTAGCTGCCTGCACCCCTCAGTACGGCCGGAGCCCGGCTCAGCAATTGCGAATGTCCAGTGATTCCTCCCACACCAAAGGGGCCAGGACCAAAAGCTCTTGCTGCTCTTCAAGGAGCCAGGCAACCCCATTCACAGCCCCACAAACGCTGGCGCTCTCTCTTGCGACAGCCTCCCAAAGTCCAAGACTAGCTGCCTGCACCCCTCGGTACAGCCGGAGCCCGGCTCAGCAATTGCGAACGTCCAGGGATTCCTCCCACACCAAAGGGGCCAGGACCAAAAGCTCTTGCTGCTCTTCAAGGAGCCAGGCAACCCCATTCACAGCCCCACAAACGATGGTGCTCTCTCTTGCGACAGCCTCCCAAAGTCCAAGACTAGCTGCCTGCACCCCTCGGTACAGCCGGAGCCCGGCTCAGCAATGGCGAACGTCCAGGGATTCCTCCCACACCAAAGGGGCCAGGACCAAAAGCTCTTGCTGCTCTTCAAGGAGCCAGGCAACCCCATTCACAGCCCCACAAACGATGGCGCCCTCTCTTGCGACAGCCTCCCAAAGTCCAACACTAGCTGCCTGCACCCCTCAGTACGGCCGGAGCCCGGCTCAGCAATTGCGAACGTCCAGGGATTCCTCCCACACCAAAGGGGCCAGGACCAAAAGCTCTTGCTGCTCTTCAAGGAGCCAGGCAACCCCATTCACAGCCCCACAAACGCTGGCGCTCTCTCTTGCGACAGCCTCCCAAAATCCAATACTAGCTGCCTGCGCGTCCGGTACAGCCGCAGCCAGGCTCAGCAATTGCGAACGTCCGGGGATTCCTCCCACACCAAAGGGGCCAGGACCAAAAGCTCTTGCTGCTCTTCAAGGAGCCAGGCAACCCCATTCACAGCCCCACAAACGCTGGCGCTCTCTCTTGCGACAGCCTCCCAAAGTCCAATACTAGCTGCCTGCACCCCTCGGTACAGCCGGAGCCCGGCTCAGCAATTGCGAACGTCCAGGGATTCCTCCCACACCAAAGGGGCCAGGACCAAAAGCTCTTGCTGCTCTTCAAGGAGCCAGGCAACCCCATTCACAGCCCCACAAACGATGGTGCTCTCTCTTGCGAGAGCCTCCCAAAGTCCAATACTAGCTGCCTGCACCCCTCGGTACAGCCGGAGCCCGGCTCAGCAATTGCGAACGTCCAGGGATTCCTCCCACACCAAAGGGGCCAGGACCAAAAGCTCTTGCTGCTCTTCAAGGAGCCAGGCAACCCCATTCACAGCCCCACAAACGATGGCGCTCTCTCTTGCGACAGCCTCCCAAAGTCCAATACTAGCTGCCTGCACCCCTCGGTACAGCCGGAGCCCGGCTCAGCAATTGCGAACGTCCAGGGATTCCTCCCACACCAAAGGGGCCAGGACCAAAAGCTCTTGCTGCTCTTCAAGGAGCCAGGCAACCCCATTCACAGCCCCACAAACGATGGCGCTCTCTCTTGCGACAGCCTCCCAAAGTCCAATACTAGCTGCCTGCACCCCTCAGTACGGCCGGAGCCCGGCTCAGCAATTGCGAATGTCCAGGGATTCCTCCCACACCAAAGGGGCCAGGACCAAAAGCTCTTGCTGCTCTTCAAGGAGCCAGGCAACCCCATTCACAGCCCCACAAACGATGGCGCTCTCTCTTGCGACAGCCTCCCAAAGTCCAATACTAGCTGCCTGCACCCCTCGGTACAGCCGGCGCCCGGCTCACCAATTGCGAACGTCCAGGGATTCCTCCCACACCAAAGGGGCCAGGACCAAAAGCTCTTGCTGCTCTTCAAGGAGCCAGGCAACCCCATTCACAGCCCCACAAACGATGGCGCTCTCTCTTGCGACAGCCTCCCAAAGTCCAATACTAGCTGCCTGCGCGTCCGGTACAGCCGGAGCCAGGCTCAGCAATTGCGAACGTCCAGGGATTCCTCCCACACCAAAGGTGCCATGACCAAAAGCTCTTGCTGCTCTTCAAGGTGCCAGGCAACCCCATTCACAGCCACACAAACGATGGCGCTCTCTCTTGCGACAGCCTCCCAAAGTCCAATACTAGCTGCCTGCACCCCTCCGTACGGCCAGAGCCCGGCTCAGCAATTACGAATGTCCAGGGATTCCTCCCACACCAAAGGGGCCAGGACCAAAAGCTCTTGCTGCTCTTCAAGGAGCCAGGCAACCCCATTCACAGCCCCACAAACGCTGGCGCTCTCTCTTGCGACAGCCTCCCAAAGTCCAAGACTAGCTGCCTGCGCCGCTCGGTACAGCCGGAGCCCGGCTCAGCAATTGCGAACGTCCAGGGATTCCTCCCACACCAAAGGGGCCAGGACCAAAAGCTCTTGCTGCTCTTCAAGGAGCCAGGCAACCCCATTCACAGCCCCACAAACGATGGCGCTCTCTCTTGCGAGACCCTACAAAAGTCCAATACTAGCTGCCTGCGCGTCCGGTACAGCCGGAGCCAGGCTCAGCAATTGCGAACGTCCAGGGATTCCTCCCACACCAAAGGGGCCAGGACCAAAAGCTCTTGCTGCTCTTCAAGGTGCCAGGCAACCCCATTCACAGCCCCACAAACGATGGCGCTCTCTCTTGCGACAGCCTCCCAAAGTCCAAGACTAGCTGCCTGCACCCCTCGGTACAGCCGGAGCCAGGCTCAGCAATTGCGAACGTCCAGGGATTCCTCCCACATCAAAGGGGCCAGGACCAAAAGCTCTTGCTGCTCTTCAAGGAGCCAGGCAACCCCATTCACAGCCCCACAAACGCTGGCGCTCTCTCTTGCGACAGCCTCCCAAAGTCCAACACTAGCTGCCTGCACCCCTCGGTACAGCCGGAGCCCGGCTCAGCAATTGCGAACGTCCAGGGATTCCTCCCACACCAAAGGGGCCAGGACCAAAAGCTCTTGCTGCTCTTCAAGGAGCCAGGCAACCCCATTCACAGCCCCACAAACGCTGGCGCTCTCTCTTGCGACAGCCTCCCAAAGTCCAATACTAGCTGCCTGCGCGTCCGGTACAGCCGCAGCCAGGCTCAGCAATTGCGAACATCCAGGGATTCCTCCCACACCAAAGGGGCCAGGACCAAAAGCTCTTGCTGCTCTTCAAGGTGCCAGGCAACCCCATTCACAGCCACACAAACGATGGCGCTCTCTCTTGCGACAGCCTCCCAAAGTCCAATACTAGCTGCCTGTGCCACTCAGTAAAGCCGGAGCCCGGCTCAGCAATTGCGAACGTCCAGGGATTCCTCCCACACCAAAGGGGCCAGGACCAAAAGCTCTTGCTGCTCTTCAAGGAGCCAGGCAACCCCATTCACAGCCCCACAAACGATGGCGCTCTCTCTTGCGACAGCCTCCCAAAGTCCAAGACTAGCTGCCTGCACCCCTCGGTACGGCCAGAGCCCGGCTCAGCAATTGCGAATGTCCAGGGATTCCTCCCACACCAAAGGGGCCAGGACCAAAAGCTCTTGCTGCTCTTCAAGGAGCCAGGCAACCCCATTCACAGCCCCACAAACGCTGGCGCTCTCTCTTGCGAGACCCTACAAAAGTCCAATACTAGCTGCCTGCGCATCCGGTACAGCCGCAGCCAGGCTCAGGAACTGCGAACGTCCGGGGATTCCTCCCACACCAAAGGTGCCATGACCAAAAGCTCTTGCTGCTCTTCAAGGTGCCAGGCAACCCCATTCACAGCCACACAAACGCTGGTGCTCTCTCTTGCGACAGCCTCCCAAAGTCCAATACTAGCTGCCTGCACCCCTCCGTACGGCCAGAGCCCGGCTCAGCAATTACGAATGTCCAGGGATTCCTCCCACACCAAAGGTGCCAGGACCAAAAGCTCTTGCTGCTCTTCAAGGAGCCAGGCAACCCCATTCACAGCCCCACAAACGATGGCTCTCTCTCTTGCGACAGCCTCCCAAAGCCCAATACTAGCTGCCTGCACCCCTCAGTACGGCCAGAGCCCGGCTCAGCAATTACGAATGTCCAGGGATTCCTCCCACACCAAAGGGGCCAGGACCAAAAGCTCTTGCTGCTCTTCAAGGAGCCAGGCAACCCCATTCACAGCCCCACAAACGATGGCGCTCTCTCTTGCGACAGCCTCCCAAAGTCCAATACTAGCTGCCTGCACCCCTCAGTACGGCCGGAGCCCGGCTCAGCAATTGCGAATGTCCAGTGATTCCTCCCACACCAAAGGGGCCAGGACCAAAAGCTCTTGCTGCTCTTCAAGGAGCCAGGCAACCCCATTCACAGCCCCACAAACGATGGCGCTCTCTCTTGCGACAGCCTCCCAAAGTCCAATACTAGCTGCCTGCACCCCTCGGTACAGCCGGAGCCCGGCTCAGCAATTGCGAACGTCCAGGGATTCCTCCCACACCAAAGGGGCCAGGACCAAAAGCTCTTGCTGCTCTTCAAGGAGCCAGGCAACCCCATTCACAGCCCCACAAACGATGGCGCTCTCTCTTGCGACAGCCTCCCAAAGTCCAACACTAGCTGCCTGCACCCCTCGGTACAGCCGGAGCCCGGCTCAGCAATTGCGAACGTCCAGGGATTCCTCCCACACCAAAGGGGCCAGGACCAAAAGCTCTTGCTGCTCTTCAAGGAGCCAGGCAACCCCATTCACAGCCCCACAAACGATGGCGCTCTCTCTTGCGACAGCCTCCCAAAGTCCAACACTAGCTGCCTGCGCGTCCGGTACAGCCGCAGCCAGGCTCAGCAATTGCGAACGTCCAGGGATTCCTCCCACACCAAAGGGGCCAGGACCAAAAGCTCTTGCTGCTCTTCAAGGTGCCAGGCAACCCCATTCACAGCCACACAAACGATGGCGCTCTCTCTTGCGACAGCCTCCCAAAGTCCAATACTAGCTGCCTGCACCCCTCGGTACAGCCGGAGCCCGGCTCAGCAATTGCGAACGTCCAGGGATTCCTCCCACACCAAAGGGGCCAGGACCAAAAGCTCTTGCTGCTCTTCAAGGAGCCAGGCAACCCCATTCACAGCCCCACAAACGATGGCGCTCTCTCTTGCGACAGCCTCCCAAAGTCCAAGACTAGCTGCCTGCACCCCTCGGTACGGCCAGAGCCCGGCTCAGCAATTGCGAATGTCCAGGGATTCCTCCCACACCAAAGGGGCCAGGACCAAAAGCTCTTGCTGCTCTTCAAGGAGCCAGGCAACCCCATTCACAGCCACACAAACGCTGGCGCTCTCTCTTGCGAGACCCTACAAAAGTCCAATACTAGCTGCCTGCGCATCCGGTACAGCCGCAGCCAGGCTCAGGAACTGCGAACGTCCGGGGATTCCTCCCACACCAAAGGTGCCATGACCAAAAGCTCTTGCTGCTCTTCAAGGAGCCAGGCAACCCCATTCACAGCCACACAAACGCTGGTGCTCTCTCTTGCGACAGCCTCCCAAAGTCCAATACTAGCTGCCTGCACCCCTCCGTACGGCCAGAGCCCGGCTCAGCAATTACGAATGTCCAGGGATTCCTCCCACACCAAAGGTGCCAGGACCAAAAGCTCTTGCTGCTCTTCAAGGAGCCAGGCAACCCCATTCACAGCCCCACAAACGATGGCGCTCTCTCTTGCGACAGCCTCCCAAAGTCCAATACTAGCTGCCTGCACCCCTCGGTACAGCTGGAGCCAGGCTCAGCAATTGCGAACGTCCAGGGATTCCTCCCACACCAAAGGGGCCAGGACCAAAAGCTCTTGCTGCTCTTCAAGGAGCCAGGCAACCCCATTCACAGCCCCACAAACGATGGCGCTCTCTCTTGCGACAGCCTCCCAAAGTCCAAGACTAGCTGCCTGCGCCGCTCGGTACAGCCGGAGCCAGGCTCAGCAATTGCGAACGTCCAGGGATTCCTCCCACACCAAAGGGGCCAGGACCAAAAGCTCTTGCTGCTCTTCAAGGAGCCAGGCAACCCCATTCACAGCCCCACAAACGCTGGCTCTCTCTCTTGCGACAGCCTCCCAAAGTCCAATACTAGCTGCCTGCACCCCTCCGTACGGCCAGAGCCCGGCTCAGCAATTACGAATGTCCAGGGATTCCTCCCACACCAAAGGTGCCAGGACCAAAAGCTCTTGCTGCTCTTCAAGGAGCCAGGCAACCCCATTCACAGCCCCACAAACGATGGCGCTCTCTCTTGCGACAGCCTCCCAAAGTCCAATACTAGCTGCCTGCACCCCTCGGTACAGCCGGAGCCAGGCTCAGCAATTGCGAACGTCCAGGGATTCCTCCCACACCAAAGGGGCCAGGACCAAAAGCTCTTGCTGCTCTTCAAGGAGCCAGGCAACCCCATTCACAGCCCCACAAACGATGGCGCTCTCTCTTGCGACAGCCTCCCAAAGTCCAAGACTAGCTGCCTGCGCCGCTCGGTACAGCCGGAGCCCGGCTCAGCAATTGCGAACGTCCAGGGATTCCTCCCACACCAAAGGGGCCAGGACCAAAAGCTCTTGCTGCTCTTCAAGGAGCCAGGCAACCCCATTCACAGCCCCACAAACGATGGCGCTCTCTCTTGCGACAGCCTCCCAAAGTCCAATACTAGCTGCCTGCACCCCTCGGTACAGCCGGAGCCAGGCTCAGCAATTGCGAACGTCCAGGGATTCCTCCCACACCAAAGGGGCCAGGACCAAAAGCTCTTGCTGCTCTTCAAGGAGCCAGGCAACCCCATTCACAGCCCCACAAACGATGGCGCTCTCTCTTGCGACAGCCTCCCAAAGTCCAACACTAGCTGCCTGCACCCCTCGGTACAGCCGGAGCCCGGCTCAGCAATTGCGAACGTCCAGGGATTCCTCCCACACCAAAGGGGCCAGGACCAAAAGCTCTTGCTGCTCTTCAAGGAGCCAGGCAACCCCATTCACAGCCCCACAAACGATGGCGCTCTCTCTTGCGACAGCCTCCCAAAGTCCAATACCAGCTGCCTGCGCGTCCGGTACAGCCGGAGCCCGGCTCAGCAATTGCGAATGTCCAGGGATTCCTCCCACACCAAAGGGGCCAGGACCAAAAGCTCTTGCTGCTCTTCAAGGTGCCAGGCAACCCCATTCACAGCCACACAAACGATGGCGCTCTCTCTTGCGACAGCCTCCCAAAGTCCAATACTAGCTGCCTGCACCCCTCGGTACAGCCGGAGCCCGGCTCAGCAATTGCGAACGTCCAGGGATTCCTCCCACACCAAAGGGGCCAGGACCAAAAGCTCTTGCTGCTCTTCAAGGAGCCAGGCAACCCCATTCACAGCCCCACAAACGATGGCGCTCTCTCTTGCGACAGCCTCCCAAAGTCCAAGACTAGCTGCCTGCACCCCTCGGTACGGCCAGAGCCCGGCTCAGCAATTGCGAATGTCCAGGGATTCCTCCCACACCAAAGGGGCCAGGACCAAAAGCTCTTGCTGCTCTTCAAGGAGCCAGGCAACCCCATTCACAGCCCCACAAACGATGGCGCTCTCTCTTGCGACAGCCTCCCAAAGTCCAATACTAGCTGCCTGCGCATCCGGTACAGCCGCAGCCAGGCTCAGGAACTGCGAACGTCCGGGGATTCCTCCCACACCAAAGGTGCCATGACCAAAAGCTCTTGCTGCTCTTCAAGGAGCCAGGCAACCCCATTCACAGCCACACAAACGCTGGTGCTCTCTCTTGCGACAGCCTCCCAAAGTCCAATACTAGCTGCCTGCACCCCTCCGTACGGCCAGAGCCCGGCTCAGCAATTACGAATGTCCAGGGATTCCTCCCACACCAAAGGTGCCAGGACCAAAAGCTCTTGCTGCTCTTCAAGGAGCCAGGCAACCCCATTCACAGCCCCACAAACGATGGCGCTCTCTCTTGCGACAGCCTCCCAAAGTCCAATACTAGCTGCCTGCACCCCTCGGTACAGCTGGAGCCAGGCTCAGCAATTGCGAACGTCCAGGGATTCCTCCCACACCAAAGGGGCCAGGACCAAAAGCTCTTGCTGCTCTTCAAGGAGCCAGGCAACCCCATTCACAGCCCCACAAACGATGGCGCTCTCTCTTGCGACAGCCTCCCAAAGTCCAAGACTAGCTGCCTGCGCCGCTCGGTACAGCCGGAGCCAGGCTCAGCAATTGCGAACGTCCAGGGATTCCTCCCACAACAAAGGGGCCAGGACCAAAAGCTCTTGCTGCTCTTCAAGGAGCCAGGCAACCCCATTCACAGCCCCACAAACGCTGGCTCTCTCTCTTGCGACAGCCTCCCAAAGTCCAATACTAGCTGCCTGCACCCCTCCGTACGGCCAGAGCCCGGCTCAGCAATTACGAATGTCCAGGGATTCCTCCCACACCAAAGGTGCCAGGACCAAAAGCTCTTGCTGCTCTTCAAGGAGCCAGGCAACCCCATTCACAGCCCCACAAACGATGGCGCTCTCTCTTGCGACAGCCTCCCAAAGTCCAATACTAGCTGCCTGCACCCCTCGGTACAGCCGGAGCCAGGCTCAGCAATTGCGAACGTCCAGGGATTCCTCCCACACCAAAGGGGCCAGGACCAAAAGCTCTTGCTGCTCTTCAAGGAGCCAGGCAACCCCATTCACAGCCCCACAAACGATGGCGCTCTCTCTTGCGACAGCCTCCCAAAGTCCAAGACTAGCTGCCTGCGCCGCTCGGTACAGCCGGAGCCCGGCTCAGCAATTGCGAACGTCCAGGGATTCCTCCCACACCAAAGGGGCCAGGACCAAAAGCTCTTGCTGCTCTTCAAGGAGCCAGGCAACCCCATTCACAGCCCCACAAACGATGGCGCTCTCTCTTGCGACAGCCTCCCAAAGTCCAATACTAGCTGCCTGCACCCCTCGGTACAGCCGGAGCCAGGCTCAGCAATTGCGAACGTCCAGGGATTCCTCCCACACCAAAGGGGCCAGGACCAAAAGCTCTTGCTGCTCTTCAAGGAGCCAGGCAACCCCATTCACAGCCCCACAAACGATGGCGCTCTCTCTTGCGACAGCCTCCCAAAGTCCAACACTAGCTGCCTGCACCCCTCGGTACAGCCGGAGCCCGGCTCAGCAATTGCGAACGTCCAGGGATTCCTCCCACACCAAAGGGGCCAGGACCAAAAGCTCTTGCTGCTCTTCAAGGAGCCAGGCAACCCCATTCACAGCCCCACAAACGATGGCGCTCTCTCTTGCGACAGCCTCCCAAAGTCCAATACCAGCTGCCTGCGCGTCCGGTACAGCCGGAGCCCGGCTCAGCAATTGCGAATGTCCAGGGATTCCTCCCACACCAAAGGGGCCAGGACCAAAAGCTCTTGCTGCTCTTCAAGGTGCCAGGCAACCCCATTCACAGCCACACAAACGATGGCGCTCTCTCTTGCGACAGCCTCCCAAAGTCCAATACTAGCTGCCTGCACCCCTCGGTACAGCCGGAGCCCGGCTCAGCAATTGCGAACGTCCAGGGATTCCTCCCACACCAAAGGGGCCAGGACCAAAAGCTCTTGCTGCTCTTCAAGGAGCCAGGCAACCCCATTCACAGCCCCACAAACGATGGCGCTCTCTCTTGCGACAGCCTCCCAAAGTCCAAGACTAGCTGCCTGCACCCCTCGGTACGGCCAGAGCCCGGCTCAGCAATTGCGAATGTCCAGGGATTCCTCCCACACCAAAGGGGCCAGGACCAAAAGCTCTTGCTGCTCTTCAAGGAGCCAGGCAACCCCATTCACAGCCCCACAAACGATGGCGCTCTCTCTTGCGACAGCCTCCCAAAGTCCAATACTAGCTGCCTGCGCATCCGGTACAGCCGCAGCCAGGCTCAGGAACTGCGAACGTCCGGGGATTCCTCCCACACCAAAGGTGCCATGACCAAAAGCTCTTGCTGCTCTTCAAGGTGCCAGGCAACCCCATTCACAGCCCCACAAACGCTGGTGCTCTCTCTTGCGACAGCCTCCCAAAGTCCAATACTAGCTGCCTGCACCCCTCCGTACGGCCAGAGCCCGGCTCAGCAATTACGAATGTCCAGGGATTCCTCCCACACCAAAGGTGCCAGGACCAAAAGCTCTTGCTGCTCTTCAAGGAGCCAGGCAACCCCATTCACAGCCCCACAAACGATGGCGCTCTCTCTTGCGACAGCCTCCCAAAGTCCAATACTAGCTGCCTGCACCCCTCGGTACAGCTGGAGCCAGGCTCACCAATTGCGAACGTCCAGGGATTCCTCCCACACCAAAGGGGCCAGGACCAAAAGCTCTTGCTGCTCTTCAAGGAGCCAGGCAACCCCATTCACAGCCCCACAAACGATGGCGCTCTCTCTTGCGACAGCCTCCCAAAGTCCAAGACTAGCTGCCTGCGCCGCTCGGTACAGCCGGAGCCCGGCTCAGCAATTGCGAACGTCCAGGGATTCCTCCCACACCAAAGGGGCCAGGACCAAAAGCTCTTGCTGCTCTTCAAGGAGCCAGGCAACCCCATTCACAGCCCCACAAACGCTGGCTCTCTCTCTTGCGACAGCCTCCCAAAGTCCAAGACTAGCTGCCTGCGCGTCCGGTACAGCCGCAGCCAGGCTCAGCAATTGCGAACGTCCGGGGATTCCTCCCACACCAAAGGGGCCAGGACCAAAAGCTCTTGCTGCTCTTCAAGGAGCCAGGCAACCCCATTCACAGCCCCACAAACGCTGGTGCTCTCTCTTGCGAGAGCCTCCCAAAGCCCAATACTAGCTGCCTGCACCCCTCAGTACGGCCAGAGCCCGGCTCAGCAATTACGAATGTCCAGGGATTCCTCCCACACCAAAGGGGCCAGGACCAAAAGCTCTTGCTGCTCTTCAAGGAGCCAGGCAACCCCATTCACAGCCCCACAAACGATGGCGCTCTCTCTTGCGACAGCCTCCCAAAGTCCAATACTAGCTGCCTGCACCCCTCAGTACGGCCGGAGCCCGGCTCAGCAATTGCGAATGTCCAGGGATTCCTCCCACACCAAAGGGGCCAGGACCAAAAGCTCTTGCTGCTCTTCAAGGAGCCAGGCAACCCCATTCACAGCCCCACAAACGATGGCGCTCTCTCTTGCGACAGCCTCCCAAAGTCCAATACTAGCTGCCTGCACCCCTCGGTACAGCCGGAGCCAGGCTCAGCAATTGCAAACGTCCAGGGATTCCTCCCACACCAAAGGGGCCAGGACCAAAAGCTCTTGCTGCTCTTCAAGGAGCCAGGCAACCCCATTCACAGCCCCACAAACGCTGGCGCTCTCTCTTGCGACAGCCTCCCAAAGTCCAATACTAGCTGTCTGCACCCCTCGGTACAGCCGGAGCCAGGCTCAGCAATTGCGAACGCCCGGGGATTCCTCCCACACCAAAGGGGCCAGGACCAAAAGCTCTTGCTGCTCTTCAAGGTGCCAGGCAACCCCATTCACAGCCACACAAACGATGGCGCTCTCTCTTGCGACAGCCTCCCAAAGTCCAAGACTAGCTGCCTGCACCCCTCGGTACAGCCGGAGCCCGGCTCAGCAATTGCGAACGTCCAGGGATTCCTCCCACACCAAAGGGGCCAGGACCAAAAGCTCTTGCTGCTCTTCAAGGAGCCAGGCAACCCCATTCACAGCCCCACAAACGATGGCGCTCTCTCTTGCGACAGCCTCCCAAAGTCCAATACTAGCTGCCTGCACCACCGAGTACAGCCGGAGCCAGGCTCAGGAACTGCGAACGTCCAGGGATTCCTCCCACACCAAAGGGGCCAGGACCAAAAGCTCTTGCTGCTCTTCAAGGAGCCAGGCAACCCCATTCACAGCCCCACAAACGATGGCGCTCTCTCTTGCGACAGCCTCCCAAAGTCCAAGACTAGCTGCCTGCACCCCTCAGTACGGCCGGAGCCCGGCTCAGCAATTGCGAACGTCCAGGGATTCCTCCCACACCAAAGGGGCCAGGACCAAAAGCTCTTGCTGCTCTTCAAGGAGCCAGGCAACCCCATTCACAGCCCCACAAACGATGGCGCTCTCTCTTGCGACAGCCTCCCAAAGTCCAATACTAGCTGCCTGCACCCCTCAGTACAGCCGGAGCCCGGCTCAGCAATTGCGAACGTCCAGGGATTCCTCCCACACCAAAGGGGCCAGGACCAAAAGCTCTTGCTGCTCTTCAAGGAGCCAGGCAACCCCATTCACAGCCCCACAAACGATGGCGCTCTCTCTTGCGACAGCCTCCCAAAGTCCAAGACTAGCTGCCTGCACCCCTCGGTACAGCCGGAGCCAGGCTCAGGAACTGCGAACGTCCAGGGATTCCTCCCACACCAAAGGGGCCAGGACCAAAAGCTCTTGCTGCTCTTCAAGGTGCCAGGCAACCCCATTCACAGCCCCACAAACACTGGCGCTCTCTCTTGCGACAGCCTCCCAAAGTCCAATACTAGCTGCCTGCGCCGCTCGGTACAGCCGGAGCCCGGCTCAGCAATTGCGAACGTCCAGGGATTCCTCCCACACCAAAGGGGCCAGGACCAAAAGCTCTTGCTGCTCTTCAAGGAGCCAGGCAACCCCATTCACAGCCCCACAAACGCTGGCGCTCTCTCTTGCGACAGCCTCCCAAAGTCCAATACTAGCTGCCTGCACCCCTCAGTACGGCCGGAGCCCGGCTCAGCAATTGCGAATGTCCAGGGATTCCTCCCACACCAAAGGGGCCAGGACCAAAAGCTCTTGCTGCTCTTCAAGGAGCCAGGCAACCCCATTCACAGCCACACAAACGATGGCGCTCTCTCTTGCGACAGCCTCCCAAAGTCCAAGACTAGCTGCCTGCACCCCTCGGTACAGCCGGAGCCCGGCTCAGCAATTGCGAACGTCCAGGGATTCCTCCCACACCAAAGGGGCCAGGACCAAAAGCTCTTGCTGCTCTTCAAGGAGCCAGGCAACCCCATTCACAGCCCCACAAACGATGGCGCTCTCTCTTGCGACAGCCTCCCAAAGTCCAATACTAGCTGCCTGTGCCACTCAGTAAAGCCGGAGCCCGGCTCAGCAATTGCGAACGTCCGGGGATTCCTCCCACACCAAAGGTGCCAGGACCAAAAGCTCTTGCTGCTCTTCAAGGAGCCAGGCAACCCCATTCACAGCCCCACAAACGCTGGCGCTCTCTCTTGCGACAGCCTCCCAAAGTCCAATACTAGCTGCCTGCACCCCTCAGTACAGCCGGAGCCCGGCTCAGCAATTGCGAACGTCCAGGGATTCCTCCCACACCAAAGGGGCCAGGACCAAAAGCTCTTGCTGCTCTTCAAGGAGCCAGGCAACCCCATTCACAGCCCCACAAACGATGGCGCTCTCTCTTGCGACAGCCTCCCAAAGTCCAAGACTAGCTGCCTGCACCCCTCGGTACAGCCGGAGCCAGGCTCAGGAACTGCGAACGTCCAGGGATTCCTCCCACACCAAAGGGGCCAGGACCAAAAGCTCTTGCTGCTCTTCAAGGAGCCAGGCAACCCCATTCACAGCCCCACAAACGCTGGCGCTCTCTCTTGCGACAGCCTCCGAAAGTCCAAGACTAGCTGCCTGCGCCCCTCGGTACAGCCGGAGCCCGGCTCAGCAATTGCGAACGTCCAGGGATTCCTCCCACACCAAAGGGGCCAGGACCAAAAGCTCTTGCTGCTCTTCAAGGAGCTAGGCAACCCCATTCACAGCCCCACAAACGATGGTGCTCTCTCTTGCGACAGCCTCCCAAAGTCCAAGACTAGCTGCCTGCACCCCTCGGTACAGCCGGAGCCCGGCTCAGCAATGGCGAACGTCCAGGGATTCCTCCCACACCAAAGGGGCCAGGACCAAAAGTTCTTGCTGCTCTTCAAGGAGCCAGGCAACCCCATTCACAGCCCCACAAACGCTGGCGCCCTCTCTTGCGACAGCCTCCCAAAGTCCAACACTAGCTGCCTGCACCCCTCAGTACGGCCAGAGCCCGGCTCAGCAATTGCGAACGTCCAGGGATTCCTCCCACACCAAAGGGGCCAGGACCAAAAGCTCTTGCTGCTCTTCAAGGAGCCAGGCAACCCCATTCACAGCCCCACAAACGCTGGCGCTCTCTCTTGCGAGACCCTACAAAAGTCCAATACTAGCTGCCTGCGCGTCCGGTACAGCCGCAGCCAGGCTCAGCAATTGCGAACGTCCGGGGATTCCTCCCACACCAAAGGGGCCATGACCAAAAGCTCTTGCTGCTCTTCAAGGTGCCAGGCAACCCCATTCACAGCCCCACAAACGCTGGCTCTCTCTCTTGCGACAGCCTCCCAAAGTCCAATACTAGCTGCCTGCACCCCTCGGTACAGCCGGAGCCAGGCTCAGCAATTGCAAACGTCCAGGGATTCCTCCCACACCAAAGGGGCCAGGACCAAAAGCTCTTGCTGCTCTTCAAGGAGCCAGGCAACCCCATTCACAGCCCCACAAACGATGGCGCTCTCTCTTGCGACAGCCTCCCAAAGTCCAATACTAGCTGCCTGCACCCCTCAGTACGGCCGGAGCCCGGCTCAGCAATTGCGAATGTCCAGTGATTCCTCCCACACCAAAGGGGCCAGGACCAAAAGCTCTTGCTGCTCTTCAAGGAGCCAGGCAACCCCATTCACAGCCCCACAAACGATGGCGCTCTCTCTTGCGACAGCCTCCCAAAGTCCAAGACTAGCTGCCTGCACCCCTCAGTACGGCCGGAGCCCGGCTCAGCAATTGCGAATGTCCAGTGATTCCTCCCACACCAAAGGGGCCAGGACCAAAAGCTCTTGCTGCTCTTCAAGGAGCCAGGCAACCCCATTCACAGCCCCACAAACGATGGCGCTCTCTCTTGCGAGAGCCTCCCAAAGTCCAATACTAGCTGCCTGCACCCCTCGGTACAGCCGGAGCCAGGCTCACCAATTGCGAACGTCCAGGGATTCCTCCCACACCAAAGGGGCCAGGACCAAAAGCTCTTGCTGCTCTTCAAGGAGCCAGGCAACCCCATTCACAGCCCCACAAACAATGACGCTCTCTCTTGCGACAGCCTCCCAAAGTCCAACACTAGCTGCCTGCACCCCTCGGTACAGCCGGAGCCCGGCTCAGCAATTGCGAACGTCCAGGGATTCCTCCCACACCAAAGGGGCCAGGACCAAAAGCTCTTGCTGCTCTTCAAGGAGCCAGGCAACCCCATTCACAGCCCCACAAACGCTGGCGCTCTCTCTTGCGAGACCCTACAAAAGTCCAATACTAGCTGCCTGCGCGTCCGGTACTGCCGCAGCCAGGCTCAGCAATTGCGAACGTCCAGGGATTCCTCCCACACCAAAGGTGCCATGACCAAAAGCTCTTGCTGCTCTTCAAGGTGCCAGGCAACCCCATTCACAGCCCCACAAACGCTGGTGCTCTCTCTTGCGAGAGCCTCCCAAAGTCCAATACTAGCTGCCTGCACCCCTCAGTACGGCCAGAGCCCGGCTCAGCAATTACGAATGTCCAGGGATTCCTCCCACACCAAAGGGGCCAGGACCAAAACCTCTTGCTGCTCTTCAAGGAGCTAAGCAACCCCATTCACAGCCCCACAAACGATGGCGCTCTCTCTTGCGACAGCCTCCCAAAGTCCAACACTAACTGCCTGCACCCCTCGGTACAGCCGGAGCCAGGCTCACCAATTGCGAACGTCCAGGGATTCCTCCCACACCAAAGGGGCCAGGACCAAAAGCTCTTGCTGCTCTTCAAGGAGCCAGGCAACCCCATTCACAGCCCCACAAACAATGGCGCTCTCTCTTGCGACAGCCTCCCAAAGTCCAAGACTAGCTGCCTGCACCCCTCGGTACAGCCGGAGCCCGGCTCAGCAATTGCGAACGTCCAGGGATTCCTCCCACACCAAAGGGGCCAGGACCAAAAGCTCTTGCTGCTCTTCAAGGAGCCAGGCAACCCCATTCACAGCCCCACAAACGATGGCGCCCTCTCTTGCGACAGCCTCCCAAAGTCCAAGACTAGCTGCCTGCGCGTCCGGTACAGCCGGAGCCAGGCTCACCAATTGCGAACGTCCAGGGATTCCTCCCACACCAAAGGGGCCAGGACCAAAAGCTCTTGCTGCTCTTCAAGGAGCCAGGCAACCCCATTCACAGCCCCACAAACGATGGCGCTCTCTCTTGCGACAGCCTCCCAAAGTCCAATACTAGCTGCCTGCGCGTCCGGTACAGCCGCAGCCAGGCTCAGCAATTGCGAACGTCCAGGGATTCCTCCCACACCAAAGGGGCC
The DNA here is from genome assembly GCF_965183815.1 of Platalea leucorodia. Taxonomy (NCBI): domain Eukaryota; kingdom Metazoa; phylum Chordata; class Aves; order Pelecaniformes; family Threskiornithidae; genus Platalea; species Platalea leucorodia. The sequence continues at coordinate 70,991 of NW_028121280.1, forward strand.
ATGACCAAAAGCTCTTGCTGCTCTTCAAGGTGCCAGGCAACCCCATTCACAGCCCCACAAACGATGGCGCTCTCTCTTGCGACAGCCTCCCAAAGTCCAATACTAGCTGCCTGTGCCACTCAGTAAAGCCGGAGCCCGGCTCAGCAATTGCGAACGTCCAGGGATTCCTCCCACACCAAAGGGGCCAGGACCAAAAGCTCTTGCTGCTCTTCAAGGAGCCAGGCAACCCCATTCACAGCCCCACAAACGATGGCGCTCTCTCTTGCGACAGCCTCCCAAAGTCCAATACTAGCTGCCTGCACCCCTCGGTACAGCCGGAGCCCGGCTCACCAATTGCGAACGTCCAGGGATTCCTCCCACACCAAAGGGGCCAGGACCAAAAGCTCTTGCTGCTCTTCAAGGAGCCAGGCAACCCCATTCACAGCCCCACAAACGCTGGCGCTCTCTCTTGCGACAGCCTCCCAAAGTCCAATACTAGCTGCCTGCACCCCTCAGTACAGCCGGAGCCCGGCTCAGCAATTGCGAACGTCCAGGGATTCCTCCCACACCAAAGGGGCCAGGACCAAAAGCTCTTGCTGCTCTTCAAGGAGCCAGGCAACCCCATTCACAGCCCCACAAACGATGGCGCTCTCTCTTGCGACAGCCTCCCAAAGTCCAAGACTAGCTGCCTGCACCCCTCGGTACAGCCGGAGCCAGGCTCAGGAACTGCGAACGTCCAGGGATTCCTCCCACACCAAAGGGGCCAGGACCAAAAGCTCTTGCTGCTCTTCAAGGAGCCAGGCAACCCCATTCACAGCCCCACAAACGCTGGCGCTCTCTCTTGCGACAGCCTCCCAAAGTCCAAGACTAGCTGCCTGCGCCCCTCGGTACAGCCGGAGCCCGGCTCAGCAATTGCGAACGTCCAGGGATTCCTCCCACACCAAAGGGGCCAGGACCAAAAGCTCTTGCTGCTCTTCAAGGAGCCAGGCAACCCCATTCACAGCCCCACAAACGATGGCGCTCTCTCTTGCGACAGCCTCCCAAAGTCCAATACTAGCTGCCTGCACCTCTCAGTACGGCCGGAGCCCGGCTCAGCAATTGCGAATGTCCAGTGATTCCTCCCACACCAAAGGGGCCAGGACCAAAAGCTCTTGCTGCTCTTCAAGGAGCCAGGCAACCCCATTCACAGCCCCACAAACGCTGGCGCTCTCTCTTGCGAGACCCTACAAAAGTCCAAGACTAGCTGCCTGCACCCCTCGGTACAGCCGGAGCCCGGCTCAGCAATTGCGAACGTCCAGGGATTCCTCCCACACCAAAGGGGCCAGGACCAAAAGCTCTTGCTGCTCTTCAAGGAGCCAGGCAACCCCATTCACAGCCCCACAAACGATGGTGCTCTCTCTTGCGACAGCCTCCCAAAGTCCAAGACTAGCTGCCTGCACCCCTCGGTACAGCCGGAGCCCGGCTCAGCAATGGCGAACGTCCAGGGATTCCTCCCACACCAAAGGGGCCAGGACCAAAAGCTCTTGCTGCTCTTCAAGGAGCCAGGCAACCCCATTCACAGCCCCACAAACGCTGGCGCCCTCTCTTGCGACAGCCTCCCAAAGTCCAACACTAGCTGCCTGCACCCCTCAGTACGGCCAGAGCCCGGCTCAGCAATTGCGAACGTCCAGGGATTCCTCCCACACCAAAGGGGCCAGGACCAAAAGCTCTTGCTGCTCTTCAAGGAGCCAGGCAACCCCATTCACAGCCCCACAAACGCTGGCGCTCTCTCTTGCGAGACCCTACAAAAGTCCAATACTAGCTGCCTGCGCGTCCGGTACAGCCGCAGCCAGGCTCAGCAATTGCGAACGTCCGGGGATTCCTCCCACACCAAAGGTGCCATGACCAAAAGCTCTTGCTGCTCTTCAAGGTGCCAGGCAACCCCATTCACAGCCCCACAAACGCTGGTGCTCTCTCTTGCGAGAGCCTCCCAAAGTCCAAGACTAGCTGCCTGCACCCCTCGGTACAGCCGGAGCCAGGCTCAGGAACTGCGAACGTCCAGGGATTCCTCCCACACCAAAGGGGCCAGGACCAAAAGCTCTTGCTGCTCTTCAAGGAGCCAGGCAACCCCATTCACAGCCCCACAAACGATGGCGCTCTCTCTTGCGACAGCCTCCCAAAGTCCAATACTAGCTGCCTGCACCCCTCGGTACAGCCGGAGCCCGGCTCACCAATTGCGAACGTCCAGGGATTCCTCCCACACCAAAGGGGCCAGGACCAAAAGCTCTTGCTGCTCTTCAAGGAGACAGGCAACCCCATTCACAGCCCCACAAACGCTGGCGCTCTCTCTTGCGACAGCCTCCCAAAGTCCAATACTAGCTGCCTGCACCCCTCAGTACAGCCGGAGCCCGGCTCAGCAATTGCGAACGTCCAGGGATTCCTCCCACACCAAAGGGGCCAGGACCAAAAGCTCTTGCTGCTCTTCAAGGAGCCAGGCAACCCCATTCACAGCCCCACAAACGATGGCGCTCTCTCTTGCGACAGCCTCCCAAAGTCCAAGACTAGCTGCCTGCACCCCTCGGTACAGCCGGAGCCAGGCTCAGGAACTGCGAACGTCCAGGGATTCCTCCCACACCAAAGGGGCCAGGACCAAAAGCTCTTGCTGCTCTTCAAGGAGCCAGGCAACCCCATTCACAGCCCCACAAACGCTGGCGCTCTCTCTTGCGACAGCCTCCCAAAGTCCAAGACTAGCTGCCTGCGCCCCTCGGTACAGCCGGAGCCCGGCTCAGCAATTGCGAACGTCCAGGGATTCCTCCCACACCAAAGGGGCCAGGACCAAAAGCTCTTGCTGCTCTTCAAGGAGCCAGGCAACCCCATTCACAGCCCCACAAACGATGGCGCTCTCTCTTGCGACAGCCTCCCAAAGTCCAAGACTAGCTGCCTGCACCCCTCGGTACAGCCGGAGCCAGGCTCAGGAACTGCGAACGTCCAGGGATTCCTCCCACACCAAAGGGGCCAGGACCAAAAGCTCTTGCTGCTCTTCAAGGAGCCAGGCAACCCCATTCACAGCCCCACAAACGATGGCGCTCTCTCTTGCGACAGCCTCCCAAAGTCCAAGACTAGCTGCCTGCGCCCCTCGGTACAGCCGGAGCCCGGCTCAGCAATTGCGAACGTCCAGGGATTCCTCCCACACCAAAGGGGCCAGGACCAAAAGCTCTTGCTGCTCTTCAAGGAGCCAGGCAACCCCATTCACAGCCCCACAAACGATGGTGCTCTCTCTTGCGACAGCCTCCCAAAGTCCAAGACTAGCTGCCTGCACCCCTCGGTACAGCCGGAGCCCGGCTCAGCAATGGCGAACGTCCAGGGATTCCTCCCACACCAAAGGGGCCAGGACCAAAAGCTCTTGCTGCTCTTCAAGGAGCCAGGCAACCCCATTCACAGCCCCACAAACGCTGGCGCCCTCTCTTGCGACAGCCTCCCAAAGTCCAACACTAGCTGCCTGCACCCCTCAGTACGGCCAGAGCCCGGCTCAGCAATTGCGAACGTCCAGGGATTCCTCCCACACCAAAGGGGCCAGGACCAAAAGCTCTTGCTGCTCTTCAAGGAGCCAGGCAACCCCATTCACAGCCCCACAAACGCTGGCGCTCTCTCTTGCGAGACCCTACAAAAGTCCAATACTAGCTGCCTGCGCGTCCGGTACAGCCGCAGCCAGGCTCAGCAATTGCGAACGTCCGGGGATTCCTCCCACACCAAAGGTGCCATGACCAAAAGCTCTTGCTGCTCTTCAAGGTGCCAGGCAACCCCATTCACAGCCCCACAAACGCTGGTGCTCTCTCTTGCGAGAGCCTCCCAAAGTCCAATACTAGCTGCCTGCACCCCTCGGTACAGCCGGAGCCAGGCTCAGCAATTGCAAACGTCCAAGGATTCCTCCCACACCAAAGGGGCCAGGACCAAAAGCTCTTGCTGCTCTTCAAGGAGCCAGGCAACCCCATTCACAGCCCCACAAACGATGGCGCTCTCTCTTGCGACAGCCTCCCAAAGTCCAATACTAGCTGCCTGCACCCCTCAGTACGGCCGGAGCCCGGCTCAGCAATTGCGAATGTCCAGTGATTCCTCCCACACCAAAGGGGCCAGGACCAAAAGCTCTTGCTGCTCTTCAAGGAGCCAGGCAACCCCATTCACAGCCCCACAAACGATGGCGCTCTCTCTTGCGACAGCCTCCCAAAGTCCAATACTAGCTGCCTGTGCCACTCAGTAAAGCCGGAGCCCGGCTCAGCAATTGCGAACGTCCGGGGATTCCTCCCACACCAAAGGTGCCAGGACCAAAAGCTCTTGCTGCTCTTCAAGGAGCCAGGCAACCCCATTCACAGCCCCACAAACGATGGCGCTCTCTCTTGCGACAGCCTCCCAAAGTCCAATACTAGCTGCCTGCACCCCTCAGTACGGCCGGAGCCCGGCTCAGCAATTGCGAACGTCCAGGGATTCCTCCCACACCAAAGGGGCCAGGACCAAAAGCTCTTGCTGCTCTTCAAGGAGCCAGGCAACCCCATTCACAGCCCCACAAACGATGGCGCTCTCTCTTGCGACAGCCTCCCAAAGTCCAAGACTAGCTGCCTGCACCCCTCGGTACAGCCGGAGCCAGGCTCAGGAACTGCGAACGTCCAGGGATTCCTCCCACACCAAAGGGGCCAGGACCAAAAGCTCTTGCTGCTCTTCAAGGAGCCAGGCAACCCCATTCACAGCCCCACAAACGCTGGCGCTCTCTCTTGCGACAGCCTCCCAAAGTCCAAGACTAGCTGCCTGCGCCCCTCGGTACAGCCGGAGCCCGGCTCAGCAATTGCGAACGTCCAGGGATTCCTCCCACACCAAAGGGGCCAGGACCAAAAGCTCTTGCTGCTCTTCAAGGAGCTAGGCAACCCCATTCACAGCCCCACAAACGATGGTGCTCTCTCTTGCGACAGCCTCCCAAAGTCCAAGACTAGCTGCCTGCACCCCTCGGTACGGCCGGAGCCCGGCTCAGCAATGGCGAACGTCCAGGGATTCCTCCCACACCAAAGGGGCCAGGACCAAAAGTTCTTGCTGCTCTTCAAGGAGCCAGGCAACCCCATTCACAGCCCCACAAACGCTGGCGCCCTCTCTTGCGACAGCCTCCCAAAGTCCAACACTAGCTGCCTGCACCCCTCAGTACGGCCAGAGCCCGGCTCAGCAATTGCGAACGTCCAGGGATTCCTCCCACACCAAAGGGGCCAGGACCAAAAGCTCTTGCTGCTCTTCAAGGAGCCAGGCAACCCCATTCACAGCCCCACAAACGCTGGCGCTCTCTCTTGCGACAGCCTCCCAAAGTCCAATACTAGCTGCCTGCGCGTCCGGTACAGCCGCAGCCAGGCTCAGCAATTGCGAACGTCCGGGGATTCCTCCCACACCAAAGGGGCCATGACCAAAAGCTCTTGCTGCTCTTCAAGGTGCCAGGCAACCCCATTCACAGCCCCACAAACGCTGGCTCTCTCTCTTGCGACAGCCTCCCAAAGTCCAATACTAGCTGCCTGCACCCCTCGGTACAGCCGGAGCCAGGCTCAGCAATTGCAAACGTCCAGGGATTCCTCCCACACCAAAGGGGCCAGGACCAAAAGCTCTTGCTGCTCTTCAAGGAGCCAGGCAACCCCATTCACAGCCCCACAAACGATGGCGCTCTCTCTTGCGACAGCCTCCCAAAGTCCAATACTAGCTGCCTGCACCCCTCAGTACGGCCGGAGCCCGGCTCAGCAATTGCGAATGTCCAGTGATTCCTCCCACACCAAAGGGGCCAGGACCAAAAGCTCTTGCTGCTCTTCAAGGAGCCAGGCAACCCCATTCACAGCCCCACAAACGATGGCGCTCTCTCTTGCGACAGCCTCCCAAAGTCCAAGACTAGCTGCCTGCACCCCTCAGTACGGCCGGAGCCCGGCTCAGCAATTGCGAATGTCCAGTGATTCCTCCCACACCAAAGGGGCCAGGACCAAAAGCTCTTGCTGCTCTTCAAGGAGCCAGGCAACCCCATTCACAGCCCCACAAACGATGGCGCTCTCTCTTGCGAGAGCCTCCCAAAGTCCAATACTAGCTGCCTGCACCCCTCGGTACAGCCGGAGCCAGGCTCACCAATTGCGAACGTCCAGGGATTCCTCCCACACCAAAGGGGCCAGGACCAAAAGCTCTTGCTGCTCTTCAAGGAGCCAGGCAACCCCATTCACAGCCCCACAAACAATGACGCTCTCTCTTGCGACAGCCTCCCAAAGTCCAACACTAGCTGCCTGCACCCCTCGGTACAGCCGGAGCCCGGCTCAGCAATTGCGAACGTCCAGGGATTCCTCCCACACCAAAGGGGCCAGGACCAAAAGCTCTTGCTGCTCTTCAAGGAGCCAGGCAACCCCATTCACAGCCCCACAAACGCTGGCGCTCTCTCTTGCGAGACCCTACAAAAGTCCAATACTAGCTGCCTGCGCGTCCGGTACTGCCGCAGCCAGGCTCAGCAATTGCGAACGTCCGGGGATTCCTCCCACACCAAAGGTGCCATGACCAAAAGCTCTTGCTGCTCTTCAAGGTGCCAGGCAACCCCATTCACAGCCCCACAAACGCTGGTGCTCTCTCTTGCGAGAGCCTCCCAAAGTCCAATACTAGCTGCCTGCACCCCTCAGTACGGCCAGAGCCCGGCTCAGCAATTACGAATGTCCAGGGATTCCTCCCACACCAAAGGGGCCAGGACCAAAACCTCTTGCTGCTCTTCAAGGAGCTAAGCAACCCCATTCACAGCCCCACAAACGATGGCGCTCTCTCTTGCGACAGCCTCCCAAAGTCCAACACTAACTGCCTGCACCCCTCGGTACAGCCGGAGCCAGGCTCACCAATTGCGAACGTCCAGGGATTCCTCCCACACCAAAGGGGCCAGGACCAAAAGCTCTTGCTGCTCTTCAAGGAGCCAGGCAACCCCATTCACAGCCCCACAAACAATGGCGCTCTCTCTTGCGACAGCCTCCCAAAGTCCAAGACTAGCTGCCTGCACCCCTCGGTACAGCCGGAGCCCGGCTCAGCAATTGCGAACGTCCAGGGATTCCTCCCACACCAAAGGGGCCAGGACCAAAAGCTCTTGCTGCTCTTCAAGGAGCCAGGCAACCCCATTCACAGCCCCACAAACGATGGCGCCCTCTCTTGCGACAGCCTCCCAAAGTCCAAGACTAGCTGCCTGCGCGTCCGGTACAGCCGGAGCCCGGCTCACCAATTGCGAACGTCCAGGGATTCCTCCCACACCAAAGGTGCCAGGACCAAAAGCTCTTGCTGCTCTTCAAGGAGCCAGGCAACCCCATTCACAGCCCCACAAACGATGGCGCTCTCTCTTGCGACAGCCTCCCAAAGTCCAAGACTAGCTGCCTGCACCCCTCGGTACAGCCGGAGCCAGGCTCAGGAACTGCGAACGTCCAGGGATTCCTCCCACACCAAAGGGGCCAGGACCAAAAGCTCTTGCTGCTCTTCAAGGAGCCAGGCAACCCCATTCACAGCCCCACAAACGCTGGCGCTCTCTCTTGCGACAGCCTCCCAAAGTCCAAGACTAGCTGCCTGCGCCCCTCGGTACAGCCGGAGCCCGGCTCAGCAATTGCGAACGTCCAGGGATTCCTCCCACACCAAAGGGGCCAGGACCAAAAGCTCTTGCTGCTCTTCAAGGAGCCAGGCAACCCCATTCACAGCCCCACAAACGATGGCGCTCTCTCTTGCGACAGCCTCCCAAAGTCCAATACTAGCTGCCTGCACCTCTCAGTACGGCCGGAGCCCGGCTCAGCAATTGCGAATGTCCAGTGATTCCTCCCACACCAAAGGGGCCAGGACCAAAAGCTCTTGCTGCTCTTCAAGGAGCCAGGCAACCCCATTCACAGCCCCACAAACGCTGGCGCTCTCTCTTGCGAGACCCTACAAAAGTCCAAGACTAGCTGCCTGCACCCCTCGGTACAGCCGGAGCCCGGCTCAGCAATTGCGAACGTCCAGGGATTCCTCCCACACCAAAGGGGCCAGGACCAAAAGCTCTTGCTGCTCTTCAAGGAGCCAGGCAACCCCATTCACAGCCCCACAAACGATGGTGCTCTCTCTTGCGACAGCCTCCCAAAGTCCAAGACTAGCTGCCTGCACCCCTCGGTACAGCCGGAGCCCGGCTCAGCAATGGCGAACGTCCAGGGATTCCTCCCACACCAAAGGGGCCAGGACCAAAAGCTCTTGCTGCTCTTCAAGGAGCCAGGCAACCCCATTCACAGCCCCACAAACGCTGGCGCCCTCTCTTGCGACAGCCTCCCAAAGTCCAACACTAGCTGCCTGCACCCCTCAGTACGGCCAGAGCCCGGCTCAGCAATTGCGAACGTCCAGGGATTCCTCCCACACCAAAGGGGCCAGGACCAAAAGCTCTTGCTGCTCTTCAAGGAGCCAGGCAACCCCATTCACAGCCCCACAAACGCTGGCGCTCTCTCTTGCGAGACCCTACAAAAGTCCAATACTAGCTGCCTGCGCGTCCGGTACAGCCGCAGCCAGGCTCAGCAATTGCGAACGTCCGGGGATTCCTCCCACACCAAAGGTGCCATGACCAAAAGCTCTTGCTGCTCTTCAAGGTGCCAGGCAACCCCATTCACAGCCCCACAAACGCTGGTGCTCTCTCTTGCGAGAGCCTCCCAAAGTCCAAGACTAGCTGCCTGCACCCCTCGGTACAGCCGGAGCCAGGCTCAGGAACTGCGAACGTCCAGGGATTCCTCCCACACCAAAGGGGCCAGGACCAAAAGCTCTTGCTGCTCTTCAAGGAGCCAGGCAACCCCATTCACAGCCCCACAAACGATGGCGCTCTCTCTTGCGACAGCCTCCCAAAGTCCAATACTAGCTGCCTGCACCCCTCGGTACAGCCGGAGCCCGGCTCACCAATTGCGAACGTCCAGGGATTCCTCCCACACCAAAGGGGCCAGGACCAAAAGCTCTTGCTGCTCTTCAAGGAGCCAGGCAACCCCATTCACAGCCCCACAAACGCTGGCGCTCTCTCTTGCGACAGCCTCCCAAAGTCCAATACTAGCTGCCTGCACCCCTCAGTACAGCCGGAGCCCGGCTCAGCAATTGCGAACGTCCAGGGATTCCTCCCACACCAAAGGGGCCAGGACCAAAAGCTCTTGCTGCTCTTCAAGGAGCCAGGCAACCCCATTCACAGCCCCACAAACGATGGCGCTCTCTCTTGCGACAGCCTCCCAAAGTCCAAGACTAGCTGCCTGCACCCCTCGGTACAGCCGGAGCCAGGCTCAGGAACTGCGAACGTCCAGGGATTCCTCCCACACCAAAGGGGCCAGGACCAAAAGCTCTTGCTGCTCTTCAAGGAGCCAGGCAACCCCATTCACAGCCCCACAAACGCTGGCGCTCTCTCTTGCGACAGCCTCCCAAAGTCCAAGACTAGCTGCCTGCGCCCCTCGGTACAGCCGGAGCCCGGCTCAGCAATTGCGAACGTCCAGGGATTCCTCCCACACCAAAGGGGCCAGGACCAAAAGCTCTTGCTGCTCTTCAAGGAGCCAGGCAACCCCATTCACAGCCCCACAAACGATGGCGCTCTCTCTTGCGACAGCCTCCCAAAGTCCAATACTAGCTGCCTGCACCTCTCAGTACGGCCGGAGCCCGGCTCAGCAATTGCGAATGTCCAGTGATTCCTCCCACACCAAAGGGGCCAGGACCAAAAGCTCTTGCTGCTCTTCAAGGAGCCAGGCAACCCCATTCACAGCCCCACAAACGCTGGCGCTCTCTCTTGCGAGACCCTACAAAAGTCCAAGACTAGCTGCCTGCACCCCTCGGTACAGCCGGAGCCCGGCTCAGCAATTGCGAACGTCCAGGGATTCCTCCCACACCAAAGGGGCCAGGACCAAAAGCTCTTGCTGCTCTTCAAGGAGCCAGGCAACCCCATTCACAGCCCCACAAACGATGGTGCTCTCTCTTGCGACAGCCTCCCAAAGTCCAAGACTAGCTGCCTGCACCCCTCGGTACAGCCGGAGCCCGGCTCAGCAATGGCGAACGTCCAGGGATTCCTCCCACACCAAAGGGGCCAGGACCAAAAGCTCTTGCTGCTCTTCAAGGAGCCAGGCAACCCCATTCACAGCCCCACAAACGCTGGCGCCCTCTCTTGCGACAGCCTCCCAAAGTCCAACACTAGCTGCCTGCACCCCTCAGTACGGCCAGAGCCCGGCTCAGCAATTGCGAACGTCCAGGGATTCCTCCCACACCAAAGGGGCCAGGACCAAAAGCTCTTGCTGCTCTTCAAGGAGCCAGGCAACCCCATTCACAGCCCCACAAACGCTGGCGCTCTCTCTTGCGAGACCCTACAAAAGTCCAATACTAGCTGCCTGCGCGTCCGGTACAGCCGCAGCCAGGCTCAGCAATTGCGAACGTCCGGGGATTCCTCCCACACCAAAGGTGCCATGACCAAAAGCTCTTGCTGCTCTTCAAGGTGCCAGGCAACCCCATTCACAGCCCCACAAACGCTGGTGCTCTCTCTTGCGAGAGCCTCCCAAAGTCCAATACTAGCTGCCTGCACCCCTCGGTACAGCCGGAGCCAGGCTCAGCAATTGCAAACGTCCAAGGATTCCTCCCACACCAAAGGGGCCAGGACCAAAAGCTCTTGCTGCTCTTCAAGGAGCCAGGCAACCCCATTCACAGCCCCACAAACGATGGCGCTCTCTCTTGCGACAGCCTCCCAAAGTCCAATACTAGCTGCCTGCACCCCTCAGTACGGCCGGAGCCCGGCTCAGCAATTGCGAATGTCCAGTGATTCCTCCCACACCAAAGGGGCCAGGACCAAAAGCTCTTGCTGCTCTTCAAGGAGCCAGGCAACCCCATTCACAGCCCCACAAACGATGGCGCTCTCTCTTGCGACAGCCTCCCAAAGTCCAATACTAGCTGCCTGTGCCACTCAGTAAAGCCGGAGCCCGGCTCAGCAATTGCGAACGTCCGGGGATTCCTCCCACACCAAAGGTGCCAGGACCAAAAGCTCTTGCTGCTCTTCAAGGAGCCAGGCAACCCCATTCACAGCCACACAAACGATGGCGCTCTCTCTTGCGACAGCCTCCCAAAGTCCAATACTAGCTGCCTGCACCCCTCAGTACAGCCGGAGCCCGGCTCAGCAATTGCGAACGTCCAGGGATTCCTCCCACACCAAAGGGGCCAGGACCAAAAGCTCTTGCTGCTCTTCAAGGAGCCAGGCAACCCCATTCACAGCCCCACAAACGATGGCGCTCTCTCTTGCGACAGCCTCCCAAAGTCCAAGACTAGCTGCCTGCACCCCTCGGTACAGCCGGAGCCAGGCTCAGGAACTGCGAACGTCCAGGGATTCCTCCCACACCAAAGGGGCCAGGACCAAAAGCTCTTGCTGCTCTTCAAGGAGCCAGGCAACCCCATTCACAGCCCCACAAACGCTGGCGCTCTCTCTTGCGACAGCCTCCCAAAGTCCAAGACTAGCTGCCTGCGCCCCTCGGTACAGCCGGAGCCCGGCTCAGCAATTGCGAACGTCCAGGGATTCCTCCCACACCAAAGGGGCCAGGACCAAAAGCTCTTGCTGCTCTTCAAGGAGCTAGGCAACCCCATTCACAGCCCCACAAACGATGGTGCTCTCTCTTGCGACAGCCTCCCAAAGTCCAAGACTAGCTGCCTGCACCCCTCGGTACAGCCGGAGCCCGGCTCAGCAATGGCGAACGTCCAGGGATTCCTCCCACACCAAAGGGGCCAGGACCAAAAGTTCTTGCTGCTCTTCAAGGAGCCAGGCAACCCCATTCACAGCCCCACAAACGCTGGCGCCCTCTCTTGCGACAGCCTCCCAAAGTCCAACACTAGCTGCCTGCACCCCTCAGTACGGCCAGAGCCCGGCTCAGCAATTGCGAACGTCCAGGGATTCCTCCCACACCAAAGGGGCCAGGACCAAAAGCTCTTGCTGCTCTTCAAGGAGCCAGGCAACCCCATTCACAGCCCCACAAACGCTGGCGCTCTCTCTTGCGAGACCCTACAAAAGTCCAATACTAGCTGCCTGCGCGTCCGGTACAGCCGCAGCCAGGCTCAGCAATTGCGAACGTCCGGGGATTCCTCCCACACCAAAGGGGCCATGACCAAAAGCTCTTGCTGCTCTTCAAGGTGCCAGGCAACCCCATTCACAGCCCCACAAACGCTGGCTCTCTCTCTTGCGACAGCCTCCCAAAGTCCAATACTAGCTGCCTGCACCCCTCGGTACAGCCGGAGCCAGGCTCAGCAATTGCAAACGTCCAGGGATTCCTCCCACACCAAAGGGGCCAGGACCAAAAGCTCTTGCTGCTCTTCAAGGAGCCAGGCAACCCCATTCACAGCCCCACAAACGATGGCGCTCTCTCTTGCGACAGCCTCCCAAAGTCCAATACTAGCTGCCTGCACCCCTCAGTACGGCCGGAGCCCGGCTCAGCAATTGCGAATGTCCAGTGATTCCTCCCACACCAAAGGGGCCAGGACCAAAAGCTCTTGCTGCTCTTCAAGGAGCCAGGCAACCCCATTCACAGCCCCACAAACGATGGCGCTCTCTCTTGCGACAGCCTCCCAAAGTCCAAGACTAGCTGCCTGCACCCCTCAGTACGGCCGGAGCCCGGCTCAGCAATTGCGAATGTCCAGTGATTCCTCCCACACCAAAGGGGCCAGGACCAAAAGCTCTTGCTGCTCTTCAAGGAGCCAGGCAACCCCATTCACAGCCCCACAAACGATGGCGCTCTCTCTTGCGAGAGCCTCCCAAAGTCCAATACTAGCTGCCTGCACCCCTCGGTACAGCCGGAGCCAGGCTCACCAATTGCGAACGTCCAGGGATTCCTCCCACACCAAAGGGGCCAGGACCAAAAGCTCTTGCTGCTCTTCAAGGAGCCAGGCAACCCCATTCACAGCCCCACAAACAATGACGCTCTCTCTTGCGACAGCCTCCCAAAGTCCAACACTAGCTGCCTGCACCCCTCGGTACAGCCGGAGCCCGGCTCAGCAATTGCGAACGTCCAGGGATTCCTCCCACACCAAAGGGGCCAGGACCAAAAGCTCTTGCTGCTCTTCAAGGAGCCAGGCAACCCCATTCACAGCCCCACAAACGCTGGCGCTCTCTCTTGCGAGACCCTACAAAAGTCCAATACTAGCTGCCTGCGCGTCCGGTACTGCCGCAGCCAGGCTCAGCAATTGCGAACGTCCGGGGATTCCTCCCACACCAAAGGTGCCATGACCAAAAGCTCTTGCTGCTCTTCAAGGTGCCAGGCAACCCCATTCACAGCCCCACAAACGCTGGTGCTCTCTCTTGCGAGAGCCTCCCAAAGTCCAATACTAGCTGCCTGCACCCCTCAGTACGGCCAGAGCCCGGCTCAGCAATTACGAATGTCCAGGGATTCCTCCCACACCAAAGGGGCCAGGACCAAAACCTCTTGCTGCTCTTCAAGGAGCTAAGCAACCCCATTCACAGCCCCACAAACGATGGCGCTCTCTCTTGCGACAGCCTCCCAAAGTCCAACACTAACTGCCTGCACCCCTCGGTACAGCCGGAGCCAGGCTCACCAATTGCGAACGTCCAGGGATTCCTCCCACACCAAAGGGGCCAGGACCAAAAGCTCTTGCTGCTCTTCAAGGAGCCAGGCAACCCCATTCACAGCCCCACAAACAATGGCGCTCTCTCTTGCGACAGCCTCCCAAAGTCCAAGACTAGCTGCCTGCACCCCTCGGTACAGCCGGAGCCCGGCTCAGCAATTGCGAACGTCCAGGGATTCCTCCCACACCAAAGGGGCCAGGACCAAAAGCTCTTGCTGCTCTTCAAGGAGCCAGGCAACCCCATTCACAGCCCCACAAACGATGGCGCCCTCTCTTGCGACAGCCTCCCAAAGTCCAAGACTAGCTGCCTGCGCGTCCGGTACAGCCGGAGCCCGGCTCACCAATTGCGAACGTCCAGGGATTCCTCCCACACCAAAGGTGCCAGGACCAAAAGCTCTTGCTGCTCTTCAAGGAGCCAGGCAACCCCATTCACAGCCCCACAAACGATGGCGCTCTCTCTTGCGACAGCCTCCCAAAGTCCAATACTAGCTGCCTGCGCGTCCGGTACAGCCGCAGCCAGGCTCAGCAATTGCGAACGTCCAGGGATTCCTCCCACACCAAAGGGGCCATGACCAAAAGCTCTTGCTGCTCTTCAAGGTGCCAGGCAACCCCATTCACAGCCCCACAAACGATGGCGCTCTCTCTTGCGACAGCCTCCCAAAGTCCAATACTAGCTGCCTGTGCCACTCAGTAAAGCCGGAGCCCGGCTCAGCAATTGCGAACGTCCAGGGATTCCTCCCACACCAAAGGGGCCAGGACCAAAAGCTCTTGCTGCTCTTCAAGGAGCCAGGCAACCCCATTCACAGCCCCACAAACGATGGCGCTCTCTCTTGCGACAGCCTCCCAAAGTCCAATACTAGCTGCCTGCACCCCTCGGTACAGCCGGAGCCCGGCTCACCAATTGCGAACGTCCAGGGATTCCTCCCACACCAAAGGGGCCAGGACCAAAAGCTCTTGCTGCTCTTCAAGGAGCCAGGCAACCCCATTCACAGCCCCACAAACGCTGGCGCTCTCTCTTGCGACAGCCTCCCAAAGTCCAATACTAGCTGCCTGCACCCCTCAGTACAGCCGGAGCCCGGCTCAGCAATTGCGAACGTCCAGGGATTCCTCCCACACCAAAGGGGCCAGGACCAAAAGCTCTTGCTGCTCTTCAAGGAGCCAGGCAACCCCATTCACAGCCCCACAAACGATGGCGCTCTCTCTTGCGACAGCCTCCCAAAGTCCAAGACTAGCTGCCTGCACCCCTCGGTACAGCCGGAGCCAGGCTCAGGAACTGCGAACGTCCAGGGATTCCTCCCACACCAAAGGGGCCAGGACCAAAAGCTCTTGCTGCTCTTCAAGGAGCCAGGCAACCCCATTCACAGCCCCACAAACGCTGGCGCTCTCTCTTGCGACAGCCTCCCAAAGTCCAAGACTAGCTGCCTGCGCCCCTCGGTACAGCCGGAGCCCGGCTCAGCAATTGCGAACGTCCAGGGATTCCTCCCACACCAAAGGGGCCAGGACCAAAAGCTCTTGCTGCTCTTCAAGGAGCCAGGCAACCCCATTCACAGCCCCACAAACGATGGCGCTCTCTCTTGCGACAGCCTCCCAAAGTCCAATACTAGCTGCCTGCACCTCTCAGTACGGCCGGAGCCCGGCTCAGCAATTGCGAATGTCCAGTGATTCCTCCCACACCAAAGGGGCCAGGACCAAAAGCTCTTGCTGCTCTTCAAGGAGCCAGGCAACCCCATTCACAGCCCCACAAACGCTGGCGCTCTCTCTTGCGAGACCCTACAAAAGTCCAAGACTAGCTGCCTGCACCCCTCGGTACAGCCGGAGCCCGGCTCAGCAATTGCGAACGTCCAGGGATTCCTCCCACACCAAAGGGGCCAGGACCAAAAGCTCTTGCTGCTCTTCAAGGAGCCAGGCAACCCCATTCACAGCCCCACAAACGATGGTGCTCTCTCTTGCGACAGCCTCCCAAAGTCCAAGACTAGCTGCCTGCACCCCTCGGTACAGCCGGAGCCCGGCTCAGCAATGGCGAACGTCCAGGGATTCCTCCCACACCAAAGGGGCCAGGACCAAAAGCTCTTGCTGCTCTTCAAGGAGCCAGGCAACCCCATTCACAGCCCCACAAACGCTGGCGCCCTCTCTTGCGACAGCCTCCCAAAGTCCAACACTAGCTGCCTGCACCCCTCAGTACGGCCAGAGCCCGGCTCAGCAATTGCGAACGTCCAGGGATTCCTCCCACACCAAAGGTGCCAGGACCAAAAGCTCTTGCTGCTCTTCAAGGAGCCAGGCAACCCCATTCACAGCCCCACAAACGCTGGCGCTCTCTCTTGCGAGACCCTACAAAAGTCCAATACTAGCTGCCTGCGCGTCCGGTACAGCCGCAGCCAGGCTCAGCAATTGCGAACGTCCGGGGATTCCTCCCACACCAAAGGTGCCATGACCAAAAGCTCTTGCTGCTCTTCAAGGTGCCAGGCAACCCCATTCACAGCCCCACAAACGCTGGTGCTCTCTCTTGCGAGAGCCTCCCAAAGTCCAATACTAGCTGCCTGCACCCCTCGGTACAGCCGGAGCCAGGCTCAGCAATTGCAAACGTCCAGGGATTCCTCCCACACCAAAGGGGCCAGGACCAAAAGCTCTTGCTGCTCTTCAAGGAGCCAGGCAACCCCATTCACAGCCCCACAAACGATGGCGCTCTCTCTTGCGACAGCCTCCCAAAGTCCAATACTAGCTGCCTGCACCCCTCAGTACGGCCGGAGCCCGGCTCAGCAATTGCGAACGTCCAGGGATTCCTCCCACACCAAAGGGGCCAGGACCAAAAGCTCTTGCTGCTCTTCAAGGAGCCAGGCAACCCCATTCACAGCCCCACAAACAATGGGGCTCTCTCTTGCGACAGCCTCCCAAAGTCCAAGACTAGCTGCCTGCACCCCTCGGTACAGCCGGAGCCCGGCTCAGCAATTGCGAACGTCCAGGGATTCCTCCCACACCAAAGGGGCCAGGACCAAAAGCTCTTGCTGCTCTTCAAGGAGCCAGGCAACCCCATTCACAGCCCCACAAACGATGGCGCTCTCTCTTGCGACAGCCTCCCAAAGTCCAATACTAGCTGCCTGCACCCCTCGGTACAGCCGGAGCCAGGCTCACCAATTGCGAACGTCCAGGGATTCCTCCCACACCAAAGGGGCCAGGACCAAAAGCTCTTGCTGCTCTTCAAGGAGCCAGGCAACCCCATTCACAGCCCCACAAACGCTGGCGCTCTCTCTTGCGACAGCCTCCCAAAGTCCAACACTAACTGCCTGCACCCCTCGGTACAGCCGGAGCCAGGCTCACCAATTGCGAACGTCCAGGGATTCCTCCCACACCAAAGGGGCCAGGACCAAAAGCTCTTGCTGCTCTTCAAGGAGCCAGGCAACCCCATTCACAGCCCCACAAACAATGGGGCTCTCTCTTGCGACAGCCTCCCAAAGTCCAAGACTAGCTGCCTGCACCCCTCGGTACAGCCGGAGCCCGGCTCAGCAATTGCGAACGTCCAGGGATTCCTCCCACACCAAAGGGGCCAGGACCAAAAGCTCTTGCTGCTCTTCAAGGAGCCAGGCAACCCCATTCACAGCCCCACAAACGATGGCGCTCTCTCTTGCGACAGCCTCCCAAAGTCCAATACTAGCTGCCTGCACCCCTCGGTACAGCCGGAGCCCGGCTCACCAATTGCGAACGTCCAGGGATTCCTCCCACACCAAAGGGGCCAGGACCAAAAGCTCTTGCTGCTCTTCAAGGAGCCAGGCAACCCCATTCACAGCCCCACAAACGCTGGCGCTCTCTCTTGCGACAGCCTCCCAAAGTCCAATACTAGCTGCCTGCACCCCTCGGTACAGCCGGAGCCAGGCTCACCAATTGCGAACGTCCAGGGATTCCTCCCACACCAAAGGGGCCAGGACCAAAAGCTCTTGCTGCTCTTCAAGGAGCCAGGCAACCCCATTCACAGCCCCACAAACGCTGGCGCTCTCTCTTGCGACAGCCTCCCAAAGTCCAACACTAACTGCCTGCACCCCTCGGTACAGCCGGAGCCAGGCTCACCAATTGCGAACGTCCAGGGATTCCTCCCACACCAAAGGGGCCAGGACCAAAAGCTCTTGCTGCTCTTCAAGGAGCCAGGCAACCCCATTCACAGCCCCACAAACAATGGGGCTCTCTCTTGCGACAGCCTCCCAAAGTCCAAGACTAGCTGCCTGCACCCCTCGGTACAGCCGGAGCCCGGCTCAGCAATTGCGAACGTCCAGGGATTCCTCCCACACCAAAGGGGCCAGGACCAAAAGCTCTTGCTGCTCTTCAAGGAGCCAGGCAACCCCATTCACAGCCCCACAAATGATGGCGCTCTCTCTTGCGACAGCCTCCCAAAGTCCAATACTAGCTGCCTGCACCCCTCGGTACAGCCGGAGCCAGGCTCACCAATTGCGAACGTCCAGGGATTCCTCCCACACCAAAGGGGCCAGGACCAAAAGCTCTTGCTGCTCTTCAAGGAGCCAGGCAACCCCATTCACAGCCCCACAAACGCTGGCGCTCTCTCTTGCGACAGCCTCCCAAAGTCCAATACTAGCTGCCTGCACCCCTCAGTACGGCCGGAGCCCGGCTCAGCAATTGCGAATGTCCAGGGATTCCTCCCACACCAAAGGGGCCAGGACCAAAAGCTCTTGCTGCTCTTCAAGGAGCCAGGCAACCCCATTCACAGCCCCACAAACGATGGCGCTCTCTCTTGCGACAGCCTCCCAAAGTCCAATACTAGCTGCCTGCACCCCTCGGTACAGCCGGAGCCCGGCTCAGCAATTGCGAACGTCCAGGGATTCCTCCCACACCAAAGGGGCCAGGACCAAAAGCTCTTGCTGCTCTTCAAGGAGCCAGGCAACCCCATTCACAGCCCCACAAACGATGGCGCTCTCTCTTGCGACAGCCTCCCAAAGTCCAATACTAGCTGCCTGCACCCCTCGGTACAGCCGGAGCTAGGCTCACCAATTGCGAACGTCCAGGGATTCCTCCCACACCAAAGGGGCCAGGACCAAAAGCTCTTGCTGCTCTTCAAGGAGCCAGGCAACCCCATTCACAGCCCCACAAACAATGGCGCTCTCTCTTGCGACAGCCTCCCAAAGTCCAACACTAGCTGCCTGCACCCCTCGGTACAGCCGGAGCCCGGCTCAGCAATTGCGAACGTCCAGGGATTCCTCCCACACCAAAGGGGCCAGGACCAAAAGCTCTTGCTGCTCTTCAAGGAGCCAGGCAACCCCATTCACAGCCCCACAAACGCTGGCGCTCTCTCTTGCGACAGCCTCCCAAAGTCCAAGACTAGCTGCCTGCACCCCTCGGTACAGCCGGACCCAGGCTCAGCAATTGCGAACGTCCAGGGATTCCTCCCACACCAAAGGGGCCAGGACCAAAAGCTCTTGCTGCTCTTCAAGGAGCCAGGCAACCCCATTCACAGCCACACAAACGATGGCGCTCTCTCTTGCGACAGCCTCCCAAAGTCCAACACTAGCTGCCTGCGCCGCTCGGTACAGCCGGAGCCCGGCTCAGCAATTGCGAACGTCCAGGGATTCCTCCCACACCAAAGGGGCCAGGACCAAAAGCTCTTGCTGCTCTTCAAGGAGCCAGGCAACCCCATTCACAGCCCCACAAACGATGGCGCTCTCTCTTGCGACAGCCTCCCAAAGTCCAACACTAGCTGCCTGCACCCCTCGGTACAGCCGGAGCCCGGCTCAGCAATTGCGAACGTCCAGGGATTCCTCCCACACCAAAGGGGCCAGGACCAAAAGCTCTTGCTGCTCTTCAAGGAGCCAGGCAACCCCATTCACAGCCCCACAAACGCTGGCGCTCTCTCTTGCGAGACCCTACAAAAGTCCAATACTAGCTGCCTGCGCGTCCGGTACAGCCGCAGCCAGGCTCAGCAATTGCGAACGTCCAGGGATTCCTCCCACACCAAAGGGGCCAGGACCAAAAGCTCTTGCTGCTCTTCAAGGAGCCAGGCAACCCCATTCACAGCCCCACAAACGATGGCGCTCTCTCTTGCGACAGCCTCCCAAAGTCCAATACTAGCTGCCTGCACCCCTCAGTACGGCCGGAGCCCGGCTCAGCAATTGCGAATGTCCAGGGATTCCTCCCACACCAAAGGGGCCAGGACCAAAAGCTCTTGCTGCTCTTCAAGGAGCCAGGCAACCCCATTCACAGCCCCACAAACGATGGCGCTCTCTCTTGCGACAGCCTCCCAAAGTCCAATACTAGCTGCCTGCACCCCTCGGTACAGCCGGAGCCCGGCTCACCAATTGCGAACGTCCAGGGATTCCTCCCACACCAAAGGGGCCAGGACCAAAAGCTCTTGCTGCTCTTCAAGGAGCCAGGCAACCCCATTCACAGCCCCACAAACGCTGGCGCTCTCTCTTGCGACAGCCTCCCAAAGTCCAATACTAGCTGCCTGCACCCCTCGGTACAGCCGGAGCTAGGCTCACCAATTGCGAACGTCCAGGGATTCCTCCCACACCAAAGGGGCCAGGACCAAAAGCTCTTGCTGCTCTTCAAGGAGCCAGGCAACCCCATTCACAGCCCCACAAACAATGGCGCTCTCTCTTGCGACAGCCTCCCAAAGTCCAACACTAGCTGCCTGCACCCCTCGGTACAGCCGGACCCAGGCTCAGCAATTGCGAATGTCCAGGGATTCCTCCCACACCAAAGGGGCCAGGACCAAAAGCTCTTGCTGCTCTTCAAGGAGCCAGGCAACCCCATTCACAGCCCCACAAACGCTGGCGCTCTCTCTTGCGAGACCCTACAAAAGTCCAATACTAGCTGCCTGCGCGTCCGGTACAGCCGGAGCCAGGCTCAGCAATTGCGAACGTCCAGGGATTCCTCCCACACCAAAGGGGCCAGGACCAAAAGCTCTTGCTGCTCTTCAAGGTGCCAGGCAACCCCATTCACAGCCACACAAACGATGGCGCTCTCTCTTGCGACAGCCTCCCAAAGTCCAATACTAGCTGCCTGCACCCCTCGGTACAGCCGGAGCCAGGCTCAGCAATTGCGAACGTCCAGGGATTCCTCCCACACCAAAGGGGCCAGGACCAAAAGCTCTTGCTGCTCTTCAAGGAGCCAGGCAACCCCATTCACAGCCCCACAAACGATGGCGCTCTCTCTTGCGACAGCCTCCCAAAGTCCAATACTAGCTGCCTGCGCATCCGGTACAGCCGCAGCCAGGCTCAGCAATTGCGAACGTCCGGGGATTCCTCCCACACCAAAGGTGCCATGACCAAAAGCTCTTGCTGCTCTTCAAGGTGCCAGGCAACCCCATTCACAGCCACACAAACGCTGGTGCTCTCTCTTGCGACAGCCTCCCAAAGTCCAATACTAGCTGCCTGCACCCCTCCGTACGGCCAGAGCCCGGCTCAGCAATTACGAATGTCCAGGGATTCCTCCCACACCAAAGGTGCCAGGACCAAAAGCTCTTGCTGCTCTTCAAGGAGCCAGGCAACCCCATTCACAGCCCCACAAACGATGGCGCTCTCTCTTGCGACAGCCTCCCAAAGTCCAATACTAGCTGCCTGCACCCCTCGGTACAGCCGGAGCTAGGCTCAGCAATTGCGAACGTCCAGGGATTCCTCCCACACCAAAGGGGCCAGGACCAAAAGCTCTTGCTGCTCTTCAAGGAGCCAGGCAACCCCATTCACAGCCCCACAAACAATGGCGCTCTCTCTTGCGACAGCCTCCCAAAGTCCAAGACTAGCTGCCTGCACCCCTCGGTACAGCCGGAGCCCGGCTCAGCAATTGCGAACGTCCAGGGATTCCTCCCACACCAAAGGGGCCAGGACCAAAAGCTCTTGCTGCTCTTCAAGGAGCCAGGCAACCCCATTCACAGCCCCACAAACGCTGGCGCTCTCTCTTGCGAGACCCTACAAAAGTCCAATACTAGCTGCCTGCGCGTCCGGTACAGCCGGAGCCAGGCTCAGCAATTGCGAACGTCCAGGGATTCCTCCCACACCAAAGGGGCCAGGACCAAAAGCTCTTGCTGCTCTTCAAGGAGCCAGGCAACCCCATTCACAGCCCCACAAACGATGGCGCTCTCTCTTGCGACAGCCTCCCAAAGTCCAACACTAGCTGCCTGCACCCCTCGGTACAGCCGGAGCCCGGCTCAGCAATTGCGAACGTCCAGGGATTCCTCCCACACCAAAGGGGCCAGGACCAAAAGCTCTTGCTGCTCTTCAAGGAGCCAGGCAACCCCATTCACAGCCCCACAAACGATGGCGCTCTCTCTTGCGACAGCCTCCCAAAGTCCAACACTAGCTGCCTGCACCCCTCGGTACAGCCGGAGCCCGGCTCAGCAATTGCGAACGTCCAGGGATTCCTCCCACACCAAAGGGGCCAGGACCAAAAGCTCTTGCTGCTCTTCAAGGAGCCAGGCAACCCCATTCACAGCCCCACAAACGCTGGCGCTCTCTCTTGCGAGACCCTACAAAAGTCCAATACTAGCTGCCTGCGCGTCCGGTACAGCCGCAGCCAGGCTCACCAATTGCGAACGTCCAGGGATTCCTCCCACACCAAAGGGGCCAGGACCAAAAGCTCTTGCTGCTCTTCAAGGTGCCAGGCAACCCCATTCACAGCCACACAAACGCTGGCGCTCTCTCTTGCGACAGCCTCCCAAAGTCCAATACTAGCTGCCTGCACCCCTCGGTACAGCCGGAGCCCGGCTCAGCAATTGCGAACGTCCAGGGATTCCTCCCACACCAAAGGGGCCAGGACCAAAAGCTCTTGCTGCTCTTCAAGGAGCCAGGCAACCCCATTCACAGCCCCACAAACGATGGCGCTCTCTCTTGCGACAGCCTCCCAAAGTCCAAGACTAGCTGCCTGCACCCCTCGGTACGGCCAGAGCCTGGCTCAGCAATTGCGAATGTCCAGGGATTCCTCCCACACCAAAGGGGCCAGGACCAAAAGCTCTTGCTGCTCTTCAAGGAGCCAGGCAACCCCATTCACAGCCCCACAAACGATGGCGCTCTCTCTTGCGACAGCCTCCCAAAGTCCAACACTAGCTGCCTGCACCCCTCGGTACAGCCGGAGCCCGGCTCAGCAATTGCGAACGTCCAGGGATTCCTCCCACACCAAAGGGGCCAGGACCAAAAGCTCTTGCTGCTCTTCAAGGAGCCAGGCAACCCCATTCACAGCCCCACAAACGCTGGCGCTCTCTCTTGCGAGACCCTACAAAAGTCCAATACTAGCTGCCTGCGCGTCCGGTACAGCCGGAGCCCGGCTCAGCAATTGCGAACGTCCAGGGATTCCTCCCACACCAAAGGGGCCAGGACCAAAAGCTCTTGCTGCTCTTCAAGGTGCCAGGCAACCCCATTCACAGCCACACAAACGATGGCGCTCTCTCTTGCGACAGCCTCCCAAAGTCCAATACTAGCTGCCTGCACCCCTCGGTACAGCCGGAGCCAGGCTCAGCAATTGCGAACGTCCAGGGATTCCTCCCACACCAAAGGGGCCAGGACCAAAAGCTCTTGCTGCTCTTCAAGGAGCCAGGCAACCCCATTCACAGCCCCACAAACGATGGCGCTCTCTCTTGCGACAGCCTCCCAAAGTCCAAGACTAGCTGCCTGCGCATCCGGTACAGCCGCAGCCAGGCTCAGCAATTGCGAACGTCCGGGGATTCCTCCCACACCAAAGGTGCCATGACCAAAAGCTCTTGCTGCTCTTCAAGGTGCCAGGCAACCCCATTCACAGCCACACAAACGCTGGTGCTCTCTCTTGCGACAGCCTCCCAAAGTCCAATACTAGCTGCCTGCACCCCTCCGTACGGCCAGAGCCCGGCTCAGCAATTACGAATGTCCAGGGATTCCTCCCACACCAAAGGGGCCAGGACCAAAAGCTCTTGCTGCTCTTCAAGGAGCCAGGCAACCCCATTCACAGCCCCACAAACGATGGCGCTCTCTCTTGCGACAGCCTCCCAAAGTCCAATACTAGCTGCCTGCACCCCTCGGTACAGCCGGAGCTAGGCTCAGCAATTGCGAACGTCCAGGGATTCCTCCCACACCAAAGGGGCCAGGACCAAAAGCTCTTGCTGCTCTTCAAGGAGCCAGGCAACCCCATTCACAGCCCCACAAACAATGGCGCTCTCTCTTGCGACAGCCTCCCAAAGTCCAAGACTAGCTGCCTGCACCCCTCGGTACAGCTGGAGCCCGGCTCAGCAATTGCGAACGTCCAGGGATTCCTCCCACACCAAAGGGGCCAGGACCAAAAGCTCTTGCTGCTCTTCAAGGTGCCAGGCAACCCCATTCACAGCCCCACAAACGATGGCGCTCTCTCTTGCGACAGCCTCCCAAAGTCCAACACTAGCTGCCTGCGCGTCCGGTACAGCCGGAGCCAGGCTCAGCAATTGCGAACGTCCAGGGATTCCTCCCACACCAAAGGGGCCAGGACCAAAAGCTCTTGCTGCTCTTCAAGGAGCCAGGCAACCCCATTCACAGCCCCACAAACGCTGGCGCTCTCTCTTGCGAGACCCTACAAAAGTCCAATACTAGCTGCCTGCGCGTCCGGTACAGCCGGAGCCAGGCTCACCAATTGCGAACGTCCAGGGATTCCTCCCACACCAAAGGGGCCAGGACCAAAAGCTCTTGCTGCTCTTCAAGGTGCCAGGCAACCCCATTCACAGCCACACAAACGCTGGTGCTCTCTCTTGCGACAGCCTCCCAAAGTCCAATACTAGCTGCCTGCACCCCTCGGTACAGCCGGAGCCCGGCTCAGCAATTGCGAACGTCCAGGGATTCCTCCCACACCAAAGGGGCCAGGACCAAAAGCTCTTGCTGCTCTTCAAGGAGCCAGGCAACCCCATTCACAGCCCCACAAACGATGGCGCTCTCTCTTGCGACAGCCTCCCAAAGTCCAAGACTAGCTGCCTGCACCCCTCGGTACGGCCAGAGCCTGGCTCAGCAATTGCGAATGTCCAGGGATTCCTCCCACACCAAAGGGGCCAGGACCAAAAGCTCTTGCTGCTCTTCAAGGAGCCAGGCAACCCCATTCACAGCCCCACAAACGATGGCGCTCTCTCTTGCGAGACCCTACAAAAGTCCAATACTAGCTGCCTGCGCATCCGGTACAGCCGCAGCCAGGCTCAGCAATTGCGAACGTCCAGGGATTCCTCCCACACCAAAGGGGCCAGGACCAAAAGCTCTTGCTGCTCTTCAAGGAGCCAGGCAACCCCATTCACAGCCCCACAAACGATGGCGCTCTCTCTTGCGACAGCCTCCCAAAGTCCAAGACTAGCTGCCTGCACCCCTCAGTACGGCCAGAGCCAGGCTCAGCAATTGCGAACGTCCAGGGATTCCTCCCACACCAAAGGGGCCAGGACCAAAAGCTCTTGCTGCTCTTCAAGGAGCCAGGCAACCCCATTCACAGCCCCACAAACAATGGCGCCCTCTCTTGCGACAGCCTCCCAAAGTCCAACACTAGCTGCCTGCACCCCTCGGTACAGCCGGAGCCAGGCTCAGCAATTGCGAACGTCCAGGGATTCCTCCCACACCAAAGGTGCCAGGACCAAAAGCTCTTGCTGCTCTTCAAGGAGCCAGGCAACCCCATTCACAGCCCCACAAACGCTGGCGCTCTCTCTTGCGAGACCCTACAAAAGTCCAATACTAGCTGCCTGCGCGTCCGGTACAGCCGCAGCAAGGCTCAGCATTTGCGAACGTCCGGGGATTCCTCCCACACCAAAGGTGCCATGACCAAAAGCTCTTGCTGCTCTTCAAGGTGCCAGGCAACCCCATTCACAGCCCCACAAACGCTGGTG